>NC_092099.1:22438011-22646235 GCF_045679555.1 Salvelinus alpinus | reverse complement strand
TATTTTCCAGGGTGCCACTCAGAATTTAATTTTAGAGGTACCTGTACCACCCATGACTGTGTTTGCTAGTGACAGAGACATGATTGTTGCATTCAAATGCTTTCAGTCCAGTAGCTTTCAGAGAGTGCCTAAATTTATATTTTATCATCAAAATGTAATTATTTATCACAATAAATGACTTTTTTTGACTATACCATACTTCAACATTCAAGTTTCACCCTAACACAGTTGTCTGAAACTCCTGGTTTGCTGGCCACATCAACAAGTCATATTATGCTGGCTTCCAAAGTGTTACATAATTCCTATTCAAATCCAGCCATAGGATATTGAAGAATTTGAACTTTTAATCCCCCGCAACCTGCAGTTAAAATGACTGCCAAGGTAGGAAAGGTTGATCAATAAGACTACCTAAACCATCTCAATAATGGGTTAAATAAATCCAACCACTTACAGATTGGATTTGCTTAGAAACATGTATGTTATTTATCTTTGTGTAGTATAAGATAAATTAATCAATCATTGTGCATGCAGAAACATAGATATTAAAACTATTCTAAAAAGCAACCTGCAACAAAGCATGCTGGGAAATATAATAATGAGGCCCCACCCATGTCTTTTTCACTCTGAGAGAGTTAACGGAAATTAACTCAACAGTCGAGTAACAACACCACCTGGTTAACACTTAATTTATTAACCACAGGTGGTGTCAATTTCAATTCCATTTATTCACCGCAGGTGGTGTCAATTTCAATCCCACTGGTGTTAACCCCACTAGAATCAGATATAACACTCACAACACTTTTTAACTCAACTCCAATAGTTTAACACCCACAAATTTGCTGTGTGTGAAGGGAATCTGATTCTCATCGAAAACATAAAGGATACACAATTTTCTAGGAATACTGGGATAGGTATAACAAAGGAATAGCATTTGTTATGTTTTTCTCCTGACAACTTAAAGAATCGAATAAGGATTGTACACTCAAATCCTCCAATGCTTATCTTTTTGGTCCACTGTCTTTTTTCTGTCTTGATGTGTGTTTGTCCCTCTAACAGCAATCCTACGAGGTCCCGATCGCCATGAAGGCTGTGTTTGATTACATCGACACCTTCTCCTCTCGCATCAGAGAGATGGAACAGCAGAAGAGAGACGGAGTTGTCTGCAAGAAGGAGGACAAACCCAGATCACTGGAGAACTTCCTCTCCAGGTAGTGTGTGTGCACGTTAGTCTTGCTGATGGCTGTGGCAGCGTCTGGAATTTTAAACAGTCATTAGCTCATAGCCAGTGAGAATATTGTCTCAAGCTAGGCAGGGGTCTCGTTGAGGAGGCTGTGGTCAGAATTTGTAGTCAACATGAATATTCACACTAAATCACCTGCACCACAAATTCAACAGTTCTTTATGAGCTAAACTTGGCTCTGATGGCGGACAGTATGCACGAGCCTGTACTTCTAGTACTCTACGTTAACACCATTGTCTTGGATTGATTGACTATGGTCCTATATTTCTGTCTTCAACAGATTGACTGTGGTTTGTTGCAATAGAGACTAAATTCCAGTCTGACAGTGAGCCAAAGGGTCTGGAGTTTGGACAGAAAATGACTTGGTTGATGACATGACTGTTTAATCTACATCTTTCATCCTAGTTCCGTCTTTGGGTTCTCAGGTTCCGTTGGAGGCGTCGCCTGTTTGTAATCTCCGCCCCCAACGATGAGGAATGGGCCTATCAGCAGCAACTCTATGCCCTGACCAGCCAAGCCTGCAACCTGGGTGAGTATAAGAAGGAATTGTTGAGTTATTATCATATTCCTTAAACAATATTTATCCCATCTACAGGAAGTGACTAGTCTAGTGCCTAGGGGTTGTTACACACACACACACTCACACACATACACACTGCTCCCTGTGGTTCAAAGTATGTGTAAATCATATTAGATTTACAACAGCCTCCAGTCAGACCTGATCTCATACAGAAGAACATTAGGCTCTCTATCCATTTGTTGAATTTTAGATTGATAGGTAAACACATATACTTTAGTAGTCATAATATAAGTGTTGGCAGTCACTGAGATTGAGGAGGACCATTATAATTGTTTCTCGCAGACATGTGCATACGCATTCAGGGACAGAGACACGCACCAACACAATTGACGAGGGAGAATATAGCACATTAGATCTGGTAAAAGATCATACTAACAAAAAGAGCAAGAGGAAGGCCATACAGTCAGATAGGATTTTAGGGGGGGGGGGCTTTCATCAAAACTATGAAAAGCTGTCAACAAGGCAAAGGGTGGCTACTTTGAAGAATCTTAAATATGAAATATATTTAGATTTGTTTAACACTTTTTTGGTTACTAAATGGTTCCATATGTGTTATTTCATAATTTTGATGTCTTCACTATTATTCTACAATGTAGAAAATAGTACAAATTAAAAATAAAAAAAACCTTGAATGAGTAGGTGTGTCCAAACTTTTGACTGGTACTGTATGTCAGGCTAGGAATAACCATGCAAAAAGGGTTTTCCGGGATGCATGAACAAATCAAATCGAACTTTATTTGTCACATGCGCCGAATACAACAAGTGTAAACCTTACCGTGAAATTCTTACTTACAAGCCCTTATAAGGGGCTGTAGTGTAAGGGCTGTAAGGACTTACTTACAAGCCCTTAACCAACAATGATATTTACTGCGATTTCGATGACAACCTATGGCCAAATGTTCAAGACAGGCTTGATACAAACTAATGCCTGCTAAATATTGTTTTTTTCATTTCTTTAATTTGATTACATTTTGAAAGATGTATTCAATGATCACACCTTTGATCACACATGAGATAGAAATTATGGAAATTTGATGTTGAGTAAAATTGTATGGGTAGTGCAAGTGTATTGCCTAATGTGAAAACAGTGTAATGTACTGTCATTTAATGTTCTGTAGCATACTACATTCCAAGGGACATTTTGAAACATTGAAACATGGGTCTTAAATGTGTTGCTACTGGATAAACTGGTTGTTAAAATAACTAAGTTGAGAAGATGTCATTATGTTGTGTTTTGGTGATTCAACCAATGTACTCATTATATTTTCGGTGTGTGGGGAAACATGCCTGCAAACACAATGAACGCACAATGAAAGGTTCTGAATGTAAGACTGGCTGCGTTACCAGTTTGGAGTTTTGTTCTAAGAGGATTGAAAATTCACCACATGAAAATAAAAAAACGAACAATCAGTGGTGCACGAGAACTTCAGTATTGGTGTTAATAACCAGAGCTGATTGTGAGTGTGTCAATACTCTGTGTAGAGTAAAACACTCAAAACCATGCTCATCATTATCATATTTCCCTCATGCTCTATTGCAGGTTGATTTTCAGAATTGTTTGTTTCAATATCTGTGTTTTTGCATGTATATTGATTGGTTGATTAATTTTAGGCTACACAAAGATAAATAACATACATTTTTCTAAAACTAATCAAATCAAATTGTATTAGTCACATGTGCCCGAATACAACAGGTGTAGACCTTACAGTAAAATGCTTACTTACAAGCCCCTAACCAATAATGCAGTTTAAAAAATATGAATAAGAATAAATTATAAAAGGAACAAGTAATTAAAGAGCAGCAGTAAAATAACAATAGCGAGACTATATACAGGGGGTACCGGTACAGAGTCAATGTGCGGGGGCACCGGTTAGTTGAGGTAATTGAGGTAATATGTACATGTAGGTAGAGTTTTTAAAGTGACTGAGCATAGATAATAACAGAGAGTAGCAGCGGCGTAAAAGAGGGGGTGGGCAATGCAAATATTATTTTGTTGTTCTAATGTGCTATTATGTCCTATCTGCTGTGTGTTCATCGATGTGGTGGTGGTTTCCATGGTGACCCAGGCCTGAGACACATCTCCATCCTGAAGCTGGTTGGCATGGAGGCAGTGGACCAGGGAGGAGTCCTAGAGCTCTATCCAATCAACGGTAAGAACCCTGTTGTCTCCACACCACCTATATGTACAGTTGAAGTCAGAACTTTACATACACATTTACATTTAAGTCATTTAGCAGACGCTCTTATCCAGAGCGACTTACAAATTCAAATTACACCTTAGCCAAATACATTTAAACTCAGTTTTTCACAATTCCTGACATTTAATCCGAGTAAAAAATCCCTGTCTTAGGTCAGTTAGGATCACCACTTTATTTTAAGAATGTGAAATGTCAGGAGAGATAGTAGAGATAATGATTTATTTCAGCTTTTATTTCTTTCATCACATTCCCAGTAGGTCAGAAGTTTACATACACTAAAAAAGAATTCTGAGGTCTTGGCTGATTTCTTTTGATTTTCCCATGATGTCAAGCAAAGATGCACTGAGTTTGAAGGTAGGCCTTGTAATACATCCACAGGTACACCTCTAATTGACCCAAATGATGTCAATTAGCCTATCAGAAGCTTCTAAAGCCATCACATAATTTTCTGGAATTTTCCAAGCTGTTTATAGGCACAGTCAACTTAGTGTATGTACACTTCTGACCCACTGGAAGTGTGATACAGTGAAATAATCTGTCTGTAAACAATTGTTGGAAAAATTACTTGTGTCATGCACAAAGTAGATGTCCTAATCGACTTGCCAAAACTATAGTTTGTTAACAAGAAATTTGTGGAGTGGTTGAAAAACTAGTTTTAATGACTCCAACCTAAGTGTATGTAAACTTCCGACTTCAACTGTATTATACTGCATACGGGAAATGGCTGTATGAATATTAAACAAAAAAGGGCAAGTGGTAGGTCAATGGGGCTGTATGTGTTATGTTTAGTTTAATCAGTTCATACAGCCATGATGTTGAATTTCTGATGTTGTTTTAATGACACAGCAGGCAGGTAGGCCAGCCTCAGCCCTAACTCCTGCTGTCTCCCCCAGTCCAAGTCCCTATAGCCCAGCTGCTTCTTCTGTATTCTCTCCATGCTACCTGTTTGATGTCTCCTCTCTGGTAGGGGACCCAACCTAAAAAACTTGCTGATGCTGCTGCCTACACCACACACACGGCCCTGTATCCATACACCCCTCACTGCTGCACAAGCACGCAGACAGCTCCTGTGGCCGGAGTGTTAGGGAGGAAATATGTAAACCCTCCCTTTAATTTCTCTAGCCTGCCAAATAGTATTCTTATGTGCTCTTTATGGACTTTTCCTTTAGTGATGGGTCGTTCGTGAACGAACAGCTCTTTATGGACTTTTCCTTTAGTGATGGGTCGTTCGCGAACGAACAGCTCTTTATGGACTTTTCCTTTAGTGATGGGTCGTTCGTGAACGAACAGCTCTTTATGGACTTTTCCTTTAGTGATGGGTCGTTCGTGAACGAACAGCTCTTTATGGACTTTTCCTTTAGTGATGAGTCGTTCGTGAACGAACAGCTCTTTATGGACTTTTCCTTTAGTGATGGGTCGTTCGTGAACGAACAGCTCTTATTGAACTGATCTTTTTGGTGAATGTCGGGAACCGAATTGCATCTGCGAGAGCCATTCAATTGGCTCCCTCATTTACATACTGTTACTACTGATTGTTGAGTACCCGATAATGATTATCTGCAGATACGTTGTAAAAACATTCTCTGAAGATTGTAATTCTTCACTGCAGTAAATATTGGTAGTGAGGAGAGAGCCTCATTCTGGTCCATACATATTTTTGCAGTGCATTCCATTTTATTTCTTCATTTTTTTTGGTCAGGTAAAAATGGTCAGGTAAAAATTGTACTAGCATATCATGATGTGACATAATTGCAGGCAACATTCTAGGCTTTACATAATGGATTTGGTATTTTTAAGCACCACTGAACAAAGAACTGTTTGCGAGCTAAATAAAGGTCTCTTTTAGGTAAACGGAGCCAAATGATCCGGCTCACTGAATAGACTCGGAATTACCATCAATGCTTTCCTTGAGTGAAGTGGTAGTTTTGCAGGGGAAGATGATGGGGCAGAGGTGCTGAATTTAGCGGAACCTTTAAAAGACAACGAAATGAATCCACACACACTTTCGCATTAAATGGATAATATGAAATTCAATTCTTCCATAGCAGTATTAACACAAACTAATCTTTTCTAACTCTAGAGAGGCAGCTTGGCCATGGAGCGAGAATGCCTCTTTAGTCAAAGATATCAAACATACCAAAGCCTATTGACTGACTCTCTCCATCGCTCTCTCCACCTTCCAGGCAGCGCCACGGTGGAACGTGAGGGCCTCTCGGCCGCCTTGGTCAAAGACATTCGCAACTACTTCCAGATCAGCCCAGAGTACTTCTCCATGCTGCTGGTGGGAAAGGACGGCAACGTCAAGTCGTGGTACCCGAGCCCCATGTGGTCCATGGCCAACATCTACGACCTGGTGGACTCCATGCAGCTCCGCAGGCAGGAGATGGCCATCCAGCAGTCACTGGGCATGCGCTGCCCCGAAGACGAGTATGGGGGCTACGGGTACCATCACAATGGCTACGACGGTTACCAGGACGCTTATCACCAGGGATACGGTTACTAAAGGGGTCGGGGAGAGGGTGTCAATAGTCAATAGTCTATCAGCAATGATATGGTCACTAAGGAGTATGTTGCCTAATCTCATAGATGCTTCTTGATGGCCCTTTGTAGATTTGAATGGATCAGATAGGTGTAAGCAAGCCCTCTGGTAGTCTAGATGGGATTTTCACCATGTCGCTTGAATCTGGTCTACAAGTTAGCAGTAAGTATCTAGGGCTAGGGGAAAGAGATTTAATTAAAATTGGGCATGTGTGTGTGTGAGGGGCATGAGTATAAACTTTGTCTCGCCTCCTTATTAGTGGATTGTGTTTTCAGGAAGTTTATGCACAGGGTTAAAGGGTAAGGGGTTAGCTCTGTACTTCCTGGTTTTGAACTAGAAGGAAATAAAGGATTGGATAGCGATGTCATCAATCTCAATCTTTCTTTATATCAGTCTTGTTCTTGTGTATTAAGAATTACAATCGAAAAACTTATCAACATTTTACATTTTCTATGTCTACTTCAATTCCATTCCTGACCAAATGTTAATTTTCACCTTATTGTAGATACAAGCGTAAAGATAAGTCAAAACCTTTGTATTTATTGGATTTTTTATTTGAGGCTATCAATATCAGATCTATAACTGTGTTTCTAAGATGAATTTTCAACTCGTTTAAGTTTCCTGTTGCTACACATTGTTCTTATTTATACTCCGTTGTGCTTTATGACAAATAAAACTTTGTTTACAATCAACAGTTTCTCTGAGTTAATACACATGTCAGTAATTTGTATAAATGTCTAGTCAGAGGTTCTTTACGCACACAGTAACCATTTATTATACTACACCACCCCCTGGTGGTTCAATTCGAACATTACAACACAGATCAACAGAATGGAAAAATAGCTAGACAAAATAATGGTATTTTTGGCAGAAGTTTTTAATGTTCATTT
Organism: Salvelinus alpinus; assembly: GCF_045679555.1. NCBI lineage: Eukaryota > Metazoa > Chordata > Actinopteri > Salmoniformes > Salmonidae > Salvelinus > Salvelinus alpinus. Next base: position 22,638,788 of record NC_092099.1, on the reverse strand, counting down.
GGTAATCTGTTGACTGTGAGAAATTGTAATTATGCAATGTGTCATGAATAGTAATATAAAGAACCAGGTGTAAATTGCCTTAAATGCATACAGCATAATATCATTTTACTGATTTCATAAACATAACTTCACAAGAAGCTTTTTTGAATACATGATAGAAGTGTAAATTATATGGCACAATAAGCATGGACAGGAGAGGAGTAACACCGTTGAACACATGTAAACCACTAGAGAAGCCAATTACTTTTCAGTGTGTAATGTCAAACACAATCTTACATGTTTTACCGTCAGATTGGGTTTTCTGAACGTAACATGGACTGAGACCAGAACAAATCACATGGTCCGTGTGCTAGTACTGTATGGTCTTTGTGAGTACTTAATAATGGTAAGACAAACTGATTAGAAAAACGAGTTTAGCTCCCAAACATCCAACAGCCTTGAGTAGATTTCTTAATAGCCACCAACATAATGCAAACAAATGTATAATAAAAACTGGTTTTGAAAAACAGAGACAAAATAAGATCATAACCGGCAGATATCAACTTCTCAACATCTGACAGCTGTAACCCTTGCCACTGTGTCAATAACAGCAATAGCATTATTTTAACTACAACAACATATACAAAATTGTATATTTAGCATTTCTTCCATTACAATATTATTTGTATAGCATATTTCATACGCAAACAAGCACATTTCTGAAAAGATGCGGTAGAGAGGTCAATGGAACGCAGACCTTAGGGGACAGAAGAAGGACGCCGGATTGGCGCACATTCAACAAGTCTGATCTAACAAAGTGAATATTTGTGAACAGGCCCACAATGTGGTTACTAAAATTAGATTATGATATATTTGCCAGTTTTCACAGAATAACATTTAAAAGTTGTTTATTTTCGGGTTTAGAAGAAGTGACTGCTAAATGCTAACTCTTGTTCGTATAAGCTGGTAGCATAGCTAGCATTTAGAAATCGGTCATGGTAGTCAAAGTCGCTTTTAACTGCAATGCAGTTGATTGGTGATTACATGAACATGTATTGGGGTTGACATCCATACACTCATTATACTCAACATACAGTAGTGTGGAATACACATATAAACAATAGCCTAAATGTAGGATCATTTTGCTGGGGGGCAATGAAGAGACTCAGGATCTTTTCCCCATGCGTTTCCGTGGCATTTCCATTTTGTGTCGAGTTCCATTGACCTCTTTACCGCATCTATGATGTACAATAAATTATGACAATCACAGTAGGCCAACAAAACCACAGGCCAAGCCGCTCTGATGTCATAATACACAGCATGTCCATTCTGATGTCACAGGCTGATGATGTCACAGGCCAGGTTATAGCAAAGTCATAATTCAGGACTGACAGTTTGTCCATTGTGATGTCACAGAGCCAGGCATTCTGATGACATCACAGGGTTGAGCCATTGTGAGGTCATAATGGGAGGCTAGACAGACTCCTCCTCTGATTCACTGTCTGTGTTTGGCTTGGTCAGCCTCTCCAGCTCCTCCCCATCCTACACAAACACAAAGGAAGCATGGTGGAGATTAGAGAGGAATAACACCAGAAAGACGAACGTCTGAAAGCAGTGGGTGGATGTGGTGTGTTAGCGTTTACCTGCTGGATGTCGATGAACAACGGCGATTAAAAACCATGTAGAATCTAGGGAAGGGCATTTTACATTATTTCACTATTCAAATAATATCAGGATATTTTTGGGAATATACAGATAATTATAATGACTCCCTTGATCAATTAGTATGACGCAAATGCAGAGGTAAAACAACAGAAGGCTGTTTTACTCCGTAGTTTTGGGTTAAAAGCAACAGTAAAAGAGACGATAGAACTGATTGTCTTACAAAAAGGTTCTGGTGAGTGTTTTGCATCGATCTGTGTCAGGTCTTCTGGAAACTGTTAGGGGCTCGCCAGTAATTGCTATTTGAAGTGGCGAAAAGTGGCAACGCACAGTTATAAAAACAATATTCAAAAGTTTATTTTTTTAAGTATTTAAAATGTCATGGTATATCCTTGTAGGTAACAAGGATAATTTAATTTATAACAAAGCCTTTTCAATGTTGAAATAGGGCTACAATAAATAGAACATGTAAATGAACACTTACTCAAGTAATCGAATGCTAACGTATGTTCAGATATCCTGATATTCGATTAACTGTGCCCATCCTTATTAGAATCGACAGGAAATGAACGGCCAGAGGCGATAGGACGGCCACAAACTGTTTTTTGGTACACTAAGGATTTGAGGAAGGTTTGCTGATCCTAGATTTATGTCTACAGGCAATTTCCACACAGAGCCTCCATAGATAGACAACCTCCTACTGATCATCATACTCTAACCAACCTAATTGAATACATCTATGTACCTACTGTAATGCAGTTACCCAGGGCTAAGGCTGTGGTGGGAATCTAAACTCTGTTCATTACACAGAATCACATTGGTTTCCCCACAATCTAAATCATTATTACACACAAATGAGAATCACGGTTGCCCTCAGTGTGCATGTGTGTTTGCCTGTGTCACACTGTATATGTGTGAGAGTGGGTTGTGTTTATGTTTGGGTTTCTCTCTCTCTCTCGTGTGTGTGTGTGTGTGTGTGTGTGTGTGTGTGTGTGTGTGTGTGTGTGTGTGTGTGTGTGTGTGTGTGTGTGTGTGTGTGTGTGTGTGTGTGTGTGTGTTTGTACACACACACACTACTGGTCAAAAGTTTTAGAGCACCTACTCATTCAAGGGTTTTTCTTTATTTTTACTATTTTCTACATTGTAGAATAATAGTGAAGACATCAAAACTATGAAAGAACACATGTGGAATCATGTAGTAACAACAAAAGTGTTAAACAAAATATATTTTATATTTGAGATTCTTCAAAGTAGCCATCCTTTGCCTTGATGACAGCTTTGCACACACTTGGCGTTCTCTCAAACAGGTTCATGAGGTAGTCACCTGAAATGCATTTCAATGAACAGGTGTGCCTTTGTGGAATTTCTTTCCATCTTAATGCGCTTGAGCATATCAGTTGTGTTGTGACAAGGTAGGGGGGTATACAGAAGATAGCCCTATTTGACCAAGTCCAAGTCCATATTATGGCAAGAACAGCTCAAATAATCAAAGAGAAACGACAGTCCATCATTACTTTAAGACATGAAGGTCAGTCAATACGGAATATTTCAAGAACTTTGAAAGTTTCTTCAAGTGCAGTCGCAAAAACCATCAAGCTCTATGTTGAAACTGGCTCTCATGAGGACCGCCACAGGAAAGGAAGTCCCTTTGTTACCTCTACTGCAGAGGATGAGTTCATTAGAGTTACCAGCCTCAGAAATTGCAACCCAAATAAATGCTTCACAGAGCTCAAGTATCAAACACATCTCAACATCAACTGTTCAGAGTAGACTGTGTGAATCAGACCTTAATGGTCTAATTGCTGCAAGGAAACCACTACTAAAAGGACACCAATAAGAAGAAGAGACTTGCCTGTGCCAAGAAACACGAGCAATAAACATTAGACCGGTGGAAATTTGTCCAACTGCCGTATCTTTGTGAGACGCGTTGTGGGTGAACGGATTATCTCCGCATGTGTATTTCCCACCGTAAAGCATGGAGGAGGTGTTATGGTGTGGGGGTGCTTTGCTGGTGACACTGTCTGTGATTTATTTAGAATTCAAGGCACACTTAACCAGCATGGCTACGACAGCATTCTAGAGCGATACGCCTTCCCATCTGATTTGCGCTTAGTGGGCCTGTCATTTGTTTTTCAACAGGACCGCAGAGTGAAGGAAAAGCAGCTAACAAGTGCTCAGCATGTGGGAACTCCTTCAAGACTGTTGGAAAAGCATTCCAGGTGAAGCTGGTTGAGAGAATGCCAAGAGTGTGCAAAGATGTCATAAAGGCAAAGGGTGCTTATTTGAAGAATCTCAAATATAAAATATATTTTGATTTATTTAACACTTTTTTGTTTACTACATGATCCATATGTGTTATTTCATAGTTTTGATGTCTTCACCATTATTCTACAATATAGAAAACAGTCCAAATAAAGAAAAACCCTTGAATGAGTGCCTTAGGAAAGTATTCAGACCCCTTGACTTTTTCCACATTTTGATTAGGTTACAGCCTTATTCTAAAATGGATTAAATAAAACATTTTCCTTATCAATCTACACATAATACAAAAACAAGTTTTTTGAAATTCCTATAGTATTTAGACCCTCAAGATTGAACCCAAGTGCATCCCGTTTCCATTGATCATCCTTGAGATGTTTCTACAACTTGGAGTCCACCTATGGTAAATTCAATTGATTGGACATGATTTGGAAAGGCACACACCTTTCTATATAAGGTCCTACAGTTGACAGTGCATGTCAGAGCAAAAACCAAGTCATGAGGTCGAAGGAATTGTCTGTAGAGCTTCGAGACAGGATTGTGTCGAGGCACAGATCTGGGGAAGGGTACCAAAAAAATGTCTGCAGCATTGAAGGTCCCCAAGAATACAGTGGCCTCCATCATTCTTAAATGGAAGAAGTTTGGAACCACCAAGACTCTTCCTAGAGCTGGCTGCCTGGCCAAACTGAGCAATTGGGGGAGAAGGGCCTTGGTCAGGGAGGTGACCAAGAACCCGATGGTTACTGACAGAGCTCCAGAGTTCTTCTGTGGAGATGGAAGAACATTCCAGAAAGACAACCATCTCTGCAGCACTCCACCAATCAGGCCTTTATGGTAGAGTGGCCAGACGGAAGCGAATCCTCAGTAAAAGGCACATGACAGCCCGCTTGGAGTTTGCCAAAAGGCACCTAAAGGACTCTCAAACCATGAGAAACAAGATTCTCTGGTCTGATGAAACCAAGATTGAACTGAACGCCAAGCGTCACGTCTGGAGGAAACCTGGCACCATCCCTGCGGTGAAGCATGGTGGTGGCAGCATCATGCTGTGGGGATGTTTTTCAGCGGCAGGGACTGGGAGACTAGTCAGGATCGAGGGAAAGATGAACGGAGCAAAGTACAGAGAGATCCTTGATGAAAACGTGATCCAGAGTGCTCAGGACCTCAGACTGGGGTGAAGGATCACCTTCCAACAGGACAACGACCCTAAGCACACAGCCAAGACAACGCAGGAGTGGCTTCGGGACAAGTCTCTGAATATCCTTGAGTGGCCCAGCCAGAGCCCGGACTTGAACCCGATTAAATATCTCTGGAGAGACCTGAAAATAGTTGTGCAGAGACACTCCCCATCCAACCTGACAGAGATTGAGAGGATCTGCAGAGAAGAATGGGAGAAACTCTCCAAATACAGCTGTGCCAAGCTTGTAGCGTCATACCCAAGAAGACTAGAGGCTGTAATTTCTGCCAAAGGTGCTTCAACAAAGTACTGATTAAATGGTCTGAATACTTATGTAAATGTCGTATCAGTGTTTTTTATTTTTAATACATTTCAAATATATCTAAAAACCTGTTTTTGCATTGTCATTATGGGGTAGTGTGTAGATTGATGAGGGGGAAAAAAACGATTGAATCAATTTTGAATAAGGCTGTAATGTAACAAACTGTGGAAAAAGTCAGGGGTCTGAATACTTTCCGACTGCACTGTATACATTCAAGCATGTCCTCACCCCTCGTGACCTCTGCAGCACCTCTCCGTTAATGACGCGCAGCTTCTCGCGCTGCAGGACGTACTCAGGGTCTTTGGGCCGGCTGGCGTTGTAGACAAAGATGGCGAGCAGCACCACGGGCGCCTGCAGGAAGAAGTCCAGCGAGGGGTGGAAGTCAAAGAGGAAGAGGGACAGGGCCGTGACCAGGACTGTAGTGATCTGGCCGGTCAGCACGTGGAACATGTTGTCTCTGAACTTCAAGATAAACGCCACCGACAGGCCCAGGGCAGCTTGGGATAAAACATTTGATATATTAATAATGTACATACTGATAATGATGGATCAATAATAATGCATTTATAATAATCAACCTCAGGATGAACGCCACTGACAGGCCCAGGGAAGCTACTGATACATTTCGTAATGTCTTAATAATAATGAATATATTGATTATGATGTATCAATAATAATGCATTCCTAATAATCAGCCTCAGGATGAATGCAACCGACAGACCCTCGCTGTCAGGAATAATGGATCAATATATTAGTAATGAATAGTGTATCAATAATCATGCATATACCATATACACAGTACATACTGTACCTATTCATGCTAATGAATGAACCAGTCCTTTACATTGTATGAGGTTAATTCATCAACAGTAGCACCAGTGTGTACGTGTGTCCTACCAGTGACCAGCACCAGTCCCAGTGAGTAGACGTTGTGACCGTAGAGGAGGCCACAGTGGACGGTTAGACCCCTCGCCTCGCCCCCTAGACCCAGAGTCAGACCGTTGAACAGCATGCCAAACATGTACCTGCAACCACATACACAGATTTTTAGACAGATGGGGTGTGGGTGTTTGTGTGTAGTTTGGTGGTTATTGGGATGTTTGAAAGCTGTGTGAATATGTGCGTGTGTGTCATATGTTTGCATTCATGCATGTGTGTGCCAACATTCACATGAGTTCTTACAGTTTGCTGTTCTGGATGAAGATGCTCTCTTGGAGCTGGTCTCCCTCCTTGAGGATCTTCTCGTTGTAGATGTTGGCCATGGAGGAGATAAAACACTGGAGCACCAGGAGGATGTGACCCATGCCCAGAGAGCGCAGAGTCCCCATCAGCCTCCCCCGCCACGCCTCAGCCTGTCCCGGCAGCACTGAGCTCCATGTGCTGGAGTTACTGGGAGGGAGGGAGGGAGGGGAGACAGCAGGAACACTTACTTAGACTGACTTATTGACAGGGAAAGGAGACTTGTGGTGTCATGCAGGATGTGTGAAGATGTCCTAATACAGACACTGTACAGAGGAGTGCTGAATTCCACATTGACTGCCTCCCTTCCTCCTTCCCTCCCATCCATCGCTCTGACAACCTTTCGTTCCTTCGTTGCTCCTCTAGCTGTGTGTAGAGCAGGCAGCTGTTGGTGGGTGGGGAGAGGGGGCTGGGGTGGAGGCCCGGCATCGCTATGGCCCGTTGGCTGCCTCCCGACCCCGTCGTCAAGGAGACAATGGACAGGAAAAGGATGACCAGGGAGGCCCACTGCACCCAGGACAGGCGTCTCCTAGGGGCGAGGAGGGGAATAGCAGCGGTCAGAGATGAGTCCTTCAACATAGGCTGACCCTAAATGCTGATCTGAAATCAGATTACGATTTTTCCTCAATAATGGTTAAAGCTGTTATTGTTTTTGTTAATAAAACGGAAGAGAGGTGCATTCACTATTGTGGTAAAAAAAAACTGTTGTTTGAAATAACTTTTGTTGTTGTAATATCGCAAACGGTCGTGCCAGTTTCACAAAGTACGGATTCCAGCTTTAAAAAGGACCAGTGCAGTCAAAAACATGATTTCCCTGTTGGGAGTAATACTGTGAAATTGTGAAAATGACGATAATGCCCTTTAAGTGTAATTTTTTTATTTAACTAGGCAAGTCAGTTAAGAACAAATTCTTATTTACAATGACGGCCTACCACGTCCAAACCTTAACCCGGACGATGCTGGGACAATTGTGCGCCGCCCTATGGGACTCCCAATCACGGCCAGTTGTGATACAGCCTGGAATCGAACCAGGGTCTGTAGTGATGCCTTTAGCGCTGAGATGCAGTGCCTTAGACCGCTGCACCACTCGGGAGCACCACTAAGATCTGTTTGAAAAGCGCCTGAAATTTCAGCCAGTTGTGGTGGGATGTAGTTTTGAACTGTCTAGTGACATCACCAAGTAGTAAATTAGTTAATAGACCAATAAGAAAGAGTACCAAACCTCTCTGCCAATAACAGCTAGGTTTCCCCTCACCACTCCCAGACAGTCCTAGTTAAATTGCTCCTTGCTAAGAAGCTATTTTTGTTTATTACAGTAAGGTACTTAATTCTTACCCAGAAATGATTTGATATTGAGATAAAAACAGCTACATTGGTTAGGGTTGTGTCAGGGTAAGCTGATCCTAGATCAGTAGTTACTGAAACTTTTACCTCGAGTGCCACTATCAGCTATGTAAACAAACATATAGGTCCAGTAGAGAACACTATGTCCAGAACAAAACTGTGACTTACTTCAGCACAACTCTGAACAGGATAGCTGTGGTCAGGATGACAAAATTAGAGAACAACACAGCCATGGCCTGTGGGGGAAAGGAATCAGAGACAACTGAGACTTTAACATTAGCATTTAAAACACTGCAGTGTGTTATTATTAAACTCACAGGCTGTAGGTAGGTCATGACGTAGAAAATTATGAGGTTATCCAGAAAGTAAAGGAAGGCGGGGACGGACCACTTCATGAAACTCAGGAAGGCAGAGCCCGAGGAGCAGCCCAGCTCTCGACATGAACGACCCTCTGGAATACATACACTTTAATCTCCCTCTCTCAGGTACATTCTTGCTCGACAACAACAACTCTAAACATTCTGAATTATGACATTGGACAAGATGGCGTCCTCTCCCTCAGTGCCCATCTCTTACCTCTGACCATGACTCTGAGAGACATGCCAAGACAGAAGAGCAGCTTGAGCCCCTCTGCCAGCAGGTTGACAGACGCAGGGAGGAAGTCATACTTGTTCTCTATAGGTCAAAGAAGAGAAGAAACGGTTACATAAAACCATTGATTTAAACTGAAGTCCATGAATGATAATGTAGTACTAACGTGTGTTGGCAGAGAACTTGAGCAGCAGGATGCGAGAGGTGCCCAGGGTGACGAAGCCCAAGCCCAGGGCCAGAGTGTACGCTGAGGAGCGGGAGCACAGCCTGGGACACAGTCTGGAGCACAGCCGGCAGGACGCCATGGTGTGGGCTCACACACACGCAGGGCTCCTGGCTCACTGAAACACACACAACAAAACCACTGTGAGCTGGTATATGAGTGCAGGCCAAGAGCCGACATGTAGGCAGAGCACGCAGAGGTGGGAAAATAAGAAAAAAGCAGTAAGAGCAGAGAAAACAAAGACAACAGCAGTAAGATAAGCCTTCAGTGTCCGCAGCACACAGCCCAGTGCTGAGAGAAACTGTTCACAGCCTAACCCACCCCACTCTAACCCTGCTAGTTTCACATCACTCTCTATACAGTTGACTACAGCAGTACATTTAGGCCTAGATAGTGGCCACATTAAAACTCCTTCCACTCTCCCTCTACTAACACAACATCCCAAACAGGTCTAGCTATTCTGCTCCTCTCTAAAAGCCACAGGACATGACCTAGGCTATGTACAGTAACTAGTGTTGTCCTTAAAGTAGCCACAGTTATCACCTCTTCGCGGAATCTTCCTGTTTGTCTTGCTGATTAGAAGCATGTGAGAGCCAGACAGTGCCAAACACAAGACACACACCGAGGGTTTTCTTCCAGAGTACAGTTACACAGTTCAACTGCAGTTATTATTATATTAGCTGAAATGGTTGCTAAAGTAATGTGCAGTGTTTACCAAAACAAACAAATGAACAAAAGGTCACATTGTGGCTATTTTAAATTATGAATAGAGGTCATGCTATATTTTCATTAAAACACCCTGTTATAGGACAAGTTGTATATGGAGACTAATGTGTGCATGGCATGTTGCCTATAGCCAAATGCAATGGCAATATGTAATGGCAATAGGCTTACTGTACTTTAGGACAATCTGTTAAATGCAGGCAGGGCTATACAAGCTAATGCAGGTGCATGGGCAAGTCATCAAACGCCTAGTCATACATACAAGTCATACATTTATCAAGCTGTATTTTGATTGTTCACATAAACTGTCACCACAATAGCAAATAGCAATTAACTAGATACATTAGTTAGTTAGCTAGCTTCATCCAGCTGCTTGATTGTTTGGTGGGGTCTCAAGAATGTAAACAACGCACACAGCACTGTCGAGCACTGCCACCTCGAAAATGTCCACAAAAACTAAAGTTTCTCTATGAAGAGTAGGCTACGAAATCCTGCTGTTAAAATTCAACCAAAAGCAAGAGTTTGTACTTAGCTAATAGAAATCGTACATTTTCTACAGCTTTCTGTCTACACATTGCAGACAGTCAAACTGCTTCGGGTTTGCTTCCTGGTAGCCTTGGACGCGCGCAAGCGCAATGGGTATGAAACGGGGATTGGCGACGTCATGTTTTAACGTATTTAGAATATGCACTATTCAGAAATCACTCGCCATTTCCTGGCTGGTAAAATTCTAATAGTTCACCTAATTTCAGTTTATGTGACAAAACAAACAAGTACAGTGTAGAGAATCATTGTATAATCTAAACCGCTGTGAAATATATTTTCCATAACCAAAAATGTTGTATTTTGAGTTGTTTAACGCTGGTGTACAAAATCAAAAGTTAAATACGCAAAACCGAAACTTAAAAACGAGACGGATAGAAATAGCGCAAATAGAACAGATCTACCGCTTTTTAGACTTGCTTTCAATGAGAATGACATATCTATAACTACATTTATGTGAATTTTGTTTGGTCACCCAAGAAGGTATGTATTGCAGCTTAATTGCATACTATGATTGGTATACTGAATTAAAATTCAGACTAATGTCTGTGATTATGCAATCCCTTGTCAACACTGTGCTGTTTAGTAGGTCCACTGTCTAGCAAGAAACAAAAATAGTTATACAAAGGTATGAGTGCAAGTTTGCCATTGTCTTTCCTTTTGTTTAAAAATATATGACTGATTACAACTTTAGTAAGTTCTGTATACTCATTGCATAGGAATTTGTGCAGGTAGTAACACAGGCTCAGGTATAACACAGATATGACAACCGGGGGAGAAATCGCAGGTTGCCTTTTAGTTGAATTTTAACCTGGTTCCCTACACTTACCATTCTTCCCTTTTTCTCCAACCATTGTCGTGCATGGGCTATTGCTGAACTATCTGTCCCTGATGATGAATGAACAGGACCAGGCTTATCATGGAAACTTTTTGGTAAAGCATCTGTGGGACACCCATGGTGCACAGTAAGGAATGAAATATTATCTTAAAGTCTGAGGTCTGGAACAGTTCTGAGTACATATCAAAACAAGAGTGTCATCTCCAGTGCGTAGTAACATGTGTGAAGGAAATTGCTTCACTAGGAGTGACTAACAGTAAATCATGTGGTTTCAATTAACAAGATTGAAAAAATACGTTGGATGTTTGTTTGTCTGTGTGTCTGTGTCTGTGTCTGTGTGTGTGTGTGTGTGTGTGTGTGTGTGTGTGTGTGTGTGTGTGTGTGTGTGTGTGTGTGTGTGTGTGTGTGTGTGTGTGTGTGTGTGTGTGTGTGTGCGTGTGTGCGTGTGTGTGTGTGTGCGTACCTTTGTCTGTGTCCTGTGATAAAGCACAGAGTGGACTCTTCTTGTCAGATAACAGTTTCCTGTCATCCAGAACAGACAGACTGTCCACACCTGGAGTTCCAACCCCAGATATGAGGCTTCATTCCTGGAAATGGACTCACCGTCTCCTGCCTCTCCTGGTGCTCTTCTCGGTTCTACTGTCCCACACTACAGCAGAGCAGCACTCAGACAGAAAGAGATACTACTATATTGCTGCTGTGAACATAGACTGGGACTACACAGCTAATGGACCACACAGGTAAAACTAAAAACTAGTTAATAGCTTTATATGAGATTTACTATATTCCTTTTTTTCTGTGACCTTTTGTCTTTGTGTTGGGTCCTGCATGTGAAGTTGAATCTCTTTGACCTCGCTAAGAGCAGTGTTAATTCAAGTGTTTGGCATATGCTGTTGACTACATTACAGATTTACTGAGTTGATTTGGCTCTTGTCTTCTTGGAGGGTGTATCGTGTAATTGTTTGATCTGGTGGATAGGTCATGGTAGCACCACAGTGCTCTCTCACTTGTGTTCCATTGAATGGAACATGGGACAAAATGAAACCTTGCTGTTCTTTCTTTATATCATTGTGTATATGTCAAGTATCTCTATCACAAATGTGACGATTACAGTCTGGTTAGAAGGCAATATTGTCCTCATTAGAAAAAGTTAGGCTTTAATAATTATGTTTTATGTTTTAACGTATAGTCAATACATTTACAATCTCCAGTCAAGTTCTTGATTATTATCACCTTTATGATGTGACCCTAGACTGGGGGATATAAAAGGATGTACATGATAATTATGTATTTACGTTACTGAATTATGTGTTGAATTTGTCTTTCTATATCATCCACTGTATGTTTCATATTGGGTCCTTTTCTGTTCATTCACTGTTTGTGTTTTTCCATTGTTGTCTAGGTCTGGCCCCTCCTATAGGAAAGTGGTGTACAGGGAGTATGACAAGGGATTCAAGCAGGCCAAGACCCATCCTTCCTGGCTAGGTAAATTCTGTTTATGCTTTGGCGTTTTCACCGTTGTTGGGTAAATTATGTGTATGAGTCTGGGCTATCCCACATACAGACTGTCTTTCATTAGTGAATGTTACTGTTTCCTCATACAGTCACAACCCCACCTCAAGTTCCCTCATGTACTGTATGTGTGTCTTTCAGAGTGGTTGGAATAAAGAGAACATTATATTTTCATTGGACCTTCTACTCCATCTTCTTTTCTGACCCAATGACAATGTATCATGTTGAATAATGAATTGAATTTTGCACAGCAAAATCAATGGTGTGAATTTAACTCTGAAAGTGTCAAATGTACACTATTGTCAGTGAACTGAACTTGTATTAAAATAATAATTTAGAAAGTTTTAATAATTTAACTCTGTTGCCGTGTTCCCCATTTCACTTTTAAAGTTTTCAAAGGAACTCGATTCTGGTGTTTGCTTAGCTCTACTGTAGCGTAATACGCAACACCTACAGTGTAAAACATAACACTTGATTTGGCGTAAAATGGACTCCCTTTGCTAAGTGCTGACTCTGTTACACTTTCTCAGTGTAAGAAATGAACACCTGCAGTTTTACAGTAAATCATTTTTGGCTGTTGTTTTAACACTGTATGGTGTAAAGTCTAATTTGCATATTTCCCAGGGTTCCTTTTCTTTTTGAGTAAATTGTAGAGTTAACACCCATGACAGTATTTGTTAGTGACAGAGACATGGTTGTTGAATTATTTCCTACTAAAGGCCTGTAGTTTTCACCAAGTGATTTCCTGGATAAGCGTCATCATTAAAATTAAACTATAACAATACATTACATATATCATAAGCACTTATTTATTGGCTTAGTGGTGTTATGAACTTCTGGTTTACAAGCCACAGCAGGCCTGCAAGTCACATTATGCTGGCTTGTAAAGTGATATGTAATACCTATAGGAATCCAGCCAGAGTTAAGATATCCAATGGTTGGAATTTTTATTCACCTGCAACTTGCATTCAGAACGACTTTCAGGATTAGGACACTTCATGAAAAACACTACTTAAACCATTTATAGTGGAACAATCATTTCAGTAACAGGTGCAATACATCTAACTGATTGGATTAGTTTAGAAACATTTATTTTATTTATCTTTGTGTAGCATAAGATTAAGCAATCAATCAACGTACAGTACCAGTCAAAACTTTGGACACACCTATTCATTCCAGGGTTGTTCTTTATTTTTTACTATTTTTGACATTGTAGAATAATAGTGAATACATCAAAACTATGAAATAACACATGTGGAATCATGTAGTAACCAAAAAAGTGTTAAAAAAATTCAAATATATTTTATATTTGAGATTCTTCAAAGTAGCCACTCTTTGCCTTGATGACAGCTTTGCACACTCTTGGCAGTCTCTCAACAGCTTCATGAGGTAGTCACCTGAAATGCATTTAAATTAAACGGTGTGACTTGTTCAAATTTATGGAAAAGCATATGTGGGAACTCCTTCAAGACTGTTGGAAAATAATACAAAGGGTGTGCAACACTGTCATCAAGGCAAAGGGTGGCTACTTTGAAGAATCTATTTTGATTTGTTTAACACTTTTTTGGTTACTACATGATTCCATATCAGTTATTTCATAGTTTTGATGTCTTCACTATTATTCTACTATGTAGAAAATAGTAAAAATAAAGAAAAACCCTTGAATGACTAAGTGTGTACAAACATTTTACTGGTACTGTACATGCAAAAGCACAGATATTAAAAACAATCCTAAAAACAAATAGCTGCAGTAGCATGCTGGGAAATATAATAATGCTAGGTGTGGTTTTGATGGGACTGTTTTAATCTCCACAGTATAAAACAATAACTATGGTTATTAACACCAACGCTGAGTGTTAATGTCACTCTTAGAGTGCGAATGTAACTTTTGAATAAAGACTAGAAATGTTATACTGAAAAATAAACACTGGCCAATTTGCTGTGTGCTATAGCGCCTTTAGTCACAAAGTGCTTTGCATTGTATGGGATGATATTGAGTCCACCACCACTAATGTGTAGGCTTTTAAAGGTCCCGAACAGTCATTCTGATTCCCAAGTAAAACAGAATTTTGAGTGACTAAAATATCACCAATAATATTGGTTTGGATAGTACTTTTTCTTCAATGGCTAACTACCAGGAAGTTCAAAAGACTGGCTGAGTGGGCAGGGAGCTTATATTCATGAGCTCTATGAGACACCTATGTCAAGCAACTTGGATGCAGTAAGTGGTGTTGCAGTAAAATCATCATGTAAATTTGGTGATGCACAAAGCAACTCAAACATCTCCCATTTGGCATGTCTCTTGTGATGCGGTTCACAGAAGCACTGACGGATGTGTTGACTTGACAACTGCGTCAGCGTTTTGAATGAACCCCCCTCTTTTGTTCCATGCTGGCTGAAGACCTAGCTAGCCAGTAACTAGCAAACACCAGACACAGATGAAAGGGGAAACATATAAGTATCTTTGCCATAGATGAATATGGTAAACTTTTGCTGACACCCTACAGTCAAATTTTGACACCAGTAGGGTAGCTATAGAACTATATAAACCACTCCCCTCTGCAAAGACGCTAAGACGCTATCTCTGATGTTGGTTACAAGGTGATACTTATTTAAATTAGGTAAGAGAATATCATGTTACCATAGGTGTATTAAAATGAGCGTTAGGGTGATGTTACCCTAATAATGAATCCAAGTGTTTGACATGGGGGATGGGACCAGTAACTTTATCGTCAAACTTAATCAGTTTAGAAGCAACAGTCATTTTTCATACTTTGCTCATCATAGTTTGATCTGGTTTCATCCAATTTCATGAAAACTTCGTTTTCAAAAGTAACTTTTCATACTTTGAAACTAGATCAAAGTATGAAAAGTAACTAAATTAGCAGCAAGAACATCCCTCTTAACCAATATGTTTTTGTTGTGTTTTGCAGGGCTCCTTGGGCCCACCATCCGTGGTCAAGAGGGAGAGACCATTGTGGTCATGTTCAAGAACATGGCGGATTGCCCTTACACCCTCCATGCCCACGGGATCGCTTACGGGAAGCAGTCAGAGGGTGGGTACAAACCAATGATGTCGTCTGTATTAACTGCCCTATCAGAGCTCATTGGTGGTTACTTTTGAATTGGGATTTTTTTGACAGGTATTCCCACAAAGTGTTCTCGTCCAGAATTCTACAGATATCATTTATTAAAATCTGTCGGAATGTCCAACAATTTACAAGGCTAGCCATGGTTGTTGTCATCATGACTGTGGTAACTATGTGGAAACAGTGAGGTATTCTATCCCAGACAGATTCACCCATCCTGTGGCCTAGACAGTCATTGATGTGGTTGGAGAAGGGGACTTAGGGCATTTTGAATGTTATTCATTCAGTTAAGTACACATGTTGTGCAACACAAGCAGCTGTGTTTGGCCTTTTCATTAATATTAACCAGGACAGACAGATTAACATACAAGCCAGTACTAAAGTCCAAAGGATACTCTCTAAAACCTGTGGAAATCCATGATTTCCTCTAATAAAGCCCTGGGGGGGTTGAGAGATGAGTTTTGTAAATGCACAGTATTATTACTCTTTAATTCATTCTTAACTCAAAATTAATTGTGCCATTGCAAGGTTATGTAATATTGTAACAAGTGGGAGTAAATAGACCTCTTAAATTCACCAGATTGTCCTAGATTCTAAAACATTTTATGAAGATGGTTTGCATATTTTGGAGATTAGTCATTTGTTAAATGTTAACTGGGGTCACTGTAAATTGTACGTTTATTTAGAGTATAGGTGAATCAGGCCAGGTGACCAAGTTTTAACCTTGTACAACATCAAGACAAATTCTGATCATTAAATGGCAATTAAGTTCTTTCTCATTCTGCTTTATTTTATTATTATGAACCAAACATGTCTCCCTTTAGGCTCCCTGTACTTTGACAACACGTCTCAATTTGAGAAGGAAGATGATGCGGTGCCCCCTGGAGGTGAACACACATACTACTGGGAGGTGACATCAGACGTTGTCCCCCGGGCCGCAGACCCCTCCTGTCTCACCTACACCTACCTCTCCCACTTTGACATTGTCAAGGACTACAACTCAGGACTGATCGGCACCCTGCTCATCTGTAAAGCAGGTATGTAAATGTAAATGTGAAATGTATGAGGCCTATTCCTGACACAGTGCCATAAGTACCAAAACAACCATGTCAGTAAGTAACCAGAAAGAAATCAACTGAACCACCCTCTGTACCTCCCTCCAGGTAGTCTTGACGTGTCTGGAGAACAGGTGTTGTTCCACCAGGAATACGTCTTCCTCATGGGAGTGTTGGATGAGAGTAAGAGCTGCTATAAGCCAAAGATGGACAGTGCCACTGCCACTCAAAGCCACATCAAACACACAATCAATGGATACACCAACGGATCAGTGCCAGGTCAGTCAGTCAGATCCTCTCTCATCACTCTCAGTTCTGCTGATATCTACAGATAATGGTTGTTGTGCTTTAAGTCGTTTAGGTTGTCTGCTTTAGTTGTTCCATCCCAGCTGGTTATTGCTTGGAACTATTGCTTCCACCTAATCCTTTCTCAGATTCTATGGGTATAGGGCGTGTAGTGGGCTCATTCCTTCCTCAAGTCTGTCCCCCTCCCTGTCTTCTCTCCATCTCCTCCTCCTGTCCCTCCCTTCCCCCCAGGTCTGACTGTCTGCGCCCACACCCCTGTCAGCCTGCACCTGGTGGGCATGAGTTCAGAGCCTGAGCTGTTCTCGGTGCACATCAACGGGCAGGTCCTGCAGCAGGCTGACCATCGGGTCTCCTCGGTGGGCCTGATCGCTGGCACTGCCACCAGCGCCAACATGACCGCCGTCAACACGGGCCGCTGGCTCCTCTCCTCACACACCAGCAAGCACCTGGAGGGTACGTGTCAATGGCTTGATGACATTCATATAACCGAGCTACACTCTTAGAAAAAAGGGTGCCAAAACAGTTCTTTGGCTGTCCCCATAGAATAACCCTTTTTGATTCCAGGTAGAACTCTTTTGGGATCCATGTAGAACCCTTTGTGGAAAGGATTTTACATAGAACCGAAAAGAGTTCTATCTGGAAACAAAACATTTTTATTTTAAAGGGTTCAGCCGAAGAACCATTTTAGGTTCTAGATAGAACCTATTTTTCTAAGTGTGTAGCCAGTATTATATTTGCATATGGGTTCTGAGAATATGTGTGGTGTGAGATTTACTGTGATGGGCCACAGAGTAGATTGAAGTTTATTCAGATGTATTGTAGTGTATTGACATTTTGAAATGCACTTTGAATCAAGTTTGATTGATTGAATGTGTAATGTTCTATTCCCAACATGTTAAATCAACATGACCCTCCTGAACAAACTAACTTCTCTGCTGTTGTAGCTGGTATGCATGGCTTTGTAGAAGTGAGGAGCTGCGAGGGCTTTAACCCTCCCAAACGTAAGCTGACCATCAAGCAGAAACGAGAGAGCCAGGAGTGGACCTATTATATCGCAGCTGAGGAGGTTGTCTGGGACTACGCACCAAACATGCCAGAATACATTGACAGGTAAACAGCTTTACAGATATTTATTGACTTACTCATTTCGCTTTACTTTAGCCCACAATTATTTATCTATCTAAACTAAATTCAGCCAATTTAGAATTGGGAAGAAATTCAGCTTAATACAGTAATAGATAATACCATCGTTGTATTTGTGACATGATCGCCACTTTGACATTCTCCATTAATCTGTTGACTAGTCTCAGTGTGACCTGACTTCCTGTGACATCACATCCTTTTCTCTCCATGTTTCTTTCAGTGACTTCAAGTTCAAGTATCTGAAGCGAAGCCCAGAGCGTATAGGCCAGAAGTATAAGAAGGCAGTGTACACGCAGTACAAAGATGCCACGTTCACTGAGAGGGCCGAAAACAAACAGAGGAAGATAGAGGTGGGCATCCTTGGCCCTGTCATCAGGGCGCAGATCCATGATGTCATCAAGGTGAGATACAAATGTTCTATTTTCAAATGCCCACTTTTTTCATGTGCCCAATTCTTAAGTTGTTAAGATGTGTATTCTACCTTCTTCTCCATGCAGGAACACTAAACTGTGTGTCCACAATTGTCTTTTGCCAGTGCCTTCTCAAGCATCTTTTCCCCACATTCACAGATTGTCTTTAAGAACATGGCCACACGGCCGTACAGCATCTACCCACACGGACTGACCATCGACAAAGTAGCAGAGGGGGCCAACTACCCAGCAGGAGGTAACCAGACCCATGGGGTTCAGCCTGGCGAGACGCATACCTATGTGTGGCAGGTGATCGAAGAGGATGAACCTTTGGCAGGCGACTCGCAATGCCTGACCCGTATGTACCACAGTGCAGTGAACACACCCCGAGACATCGCCTCAGGCCTAGTTGGGCCTCTGCTCATCTGCAAGAGCCAGTCCCTCAACAAGCGGAATGTGCAGGTACTACACTGATACAACTTATACTCAATTACTAATACATTACTTCTAAGGAACATGCAGGTACTATACTACTGCTACTTCATTACTACTACTGCACTACTATAACATTTTACTACTACTACATAGGTACTGCAACTGGCCTCTCTTCTCTACTAATGCCAGAACATAATTTAATACAATGTACTTTTACAGATTTTGGATGTACAGTGTTAAATGAAGCTTTGTCTCTGCAGCTGAAATCAGACAAAGAACAGCACGCCATGTTTACTGTTTTTGATGAGAATAAGAGCTGGTATCTAGATGACAACATTGCATCGTACAGTGAACCAGCAAAGGTCAAGAAAGAAGACCCAGAGTTTTATAAATCAAACGTTATGCATAGTGAGTATCGCTCCCCTTCATCACTACAATTCATACATTTTAGAGACAGGAATGGTCTGGTACAGCCAGAAGATTATTGAAATTGAGAAAGTGTATCATATACTAAATCTTTCCTCCTATCTAGAATGCACTCCACATAGAAGAATCACATTCATAAAAATCAACTGCCTATCACTGTCAAAAACTGTTCATATTCTGCTTCATATTCAGAATAATACTTTTCCAAAAATTTGACCACTTCCTTTATTGACTTAAATGGTATCATTTCCTCCCCCAGCGATTAACGGTTACGTGTTTGAGAGTGGTCAGCTGCTGGGCTTCTGCAATGGTGAGATTGTGACGTGGCACGTGTCCAGTGTTGGAGAGCAGGACTACATCCAGACTGCAACCTTCTACGGTCACACTTTCGACTTGAACGATCAGACTGAGGACTTCCTCAGCCTGTTCCCCATGACTGGAGAGACCATCACCATGAACATGGATAACATTGGTGAGTCAGCGGTTAATGAGTTAACTGGTCATACACTCCACACACTCAACTCCCAAACCTCTAACCCTTAGTTCTACAAGATACAATAGATAGGTTAGTGGTGGAAAATGCATTTGGGTCTTCAACCGTCAACTCTACAGCAGGCACAATACAGGATTAAGATGATGTAAAATGTTTCCTTTTGTTACGATTCAAAGACTAAATAGGGTCTGTTCTTTTGTTAGGTGTTTGGCTGCTGGCTTCCATGAACTCCCATGAGACCACCAAGGGAATGCGTGTGAAGTTCAGAGACGTGGAGTGCTTCCGAGACTTCGTCTATGAGTACGAAGACGAGACAATGACGGAGACAAAGACGGATCCGAAGGTCAGCGCTGACTTCTCCATCTGGAAACCCATGGATATTAACGAGGCGAAAGATAAGGAGAAGAAGGATGAGGTGAAAGAGAAAAAGAATAAGGTGGAGATTGATGATTATACAGCAGGCTGGGCTGATTTTCTGGATCTTAGGTCAATCAAGAAAAAGACGAATGAGACGGACGTGGAGATGTTGGATCTCTCTATGTACGACTACGATAGCGTTGATGTGCCTGATCCCGACGGAGACGCGAATGCAAACCACACCTCATCCTCTTATGATGCACCTACAAACACGTCATTGGTCGAGAGGGAGACGATTGACGGAGGCAACTTTACGACAAAGGCTTTGTTGAACAAGAGCATAATTGAGAATGTAACAGAAGCGCTGAACTTTACTACAGATCAGTTAGACTCAAATCTTAACAGCTCCTCAATGGCTGAGACTGAATCAAAGAACATAACAGTTAATAACAACAGTTTATCATTTGTAGACAGCAACATCACTTCAGTAAGTACCAATAGTACAGAAGTTACAGCAACCAAAGCCTCACCAGGTCCGTTCAACAATAGCTCAAAGGCTGAGAGTGAGAGAGTGATGCAGATCAGAGGTGATTGGGCCACTGTGAATAGCACCTCAAAAGTTGAAGCATTAGTGGAAGAGTTGGAGGGAAGGATTACTCGAGGCGATGTCTTCTCTTACTCTGTGCCTCTTCCCGACCCCTCTTCCAACACTACAGAAGAGAACAAGGGGATTGGCGCCAACGATATTGTACTCCTGGGAAGAGAGTCTACAACTGTTTCATCCAATGAAAACGGTACAGCTTCAAATTCATCTCAGAATATAACCAACCAATCAGAGAGTGTGGTGAGTGCTGAAGTTGCAGAGTTAATTTTTACCTTGGTGGAAGAACACAACATGACCAACTTTGACCTTGAAACTGAGGATAGTGGTAACATAACCGTGAACGGTTCATTGGACACCAACACCACCACTGAGCAAGGAAATGGTACCTATTTCTCTGACGCCACGTCCACACCTGGCAACTTCAGCAGTGTGGTGCCACAAAATGGCAAACAACCATCAGACATTGAAACATTCTCTGACATAGTGCCAAAACAAAATGGCACAGCAAACACTTCTGGTTTGAACCACTGGAATTCATCAGAGGAGACTAGTTCTGAGAGTAAAAAGAACACCGCTGTGCCGGATGCCGTTGTAGAGTTGTCCTCAGAAAGCTCAGAATTCTCTAATGAGACTACTGACGCTAATCCTGCTGCGGCAAATCTGTCACTGTCAACCAATCAGCAGCCAGACAGCAGCTCGGAGGAGATTCTATCCCAGAGTTCCGAGAGCTCTAAGGAGGAAGTGGTAATCTACCTGAGAAACAACAGGAGTGAGGTCATCCGCACCATCTCCGTTGACCTGCAGGGGGAGCACTGGGGCTATGAGGGGACACACGAGATGGTCCCAATGGAGATGCCAGATCACATGACGAAATATATTGGAAACGAGCTCCCAGAGCCGCCAAATACGCTGGAACCAAGCCCAACTCCGGAAATGCGGAAACCCAACATCAAGGTCGTCCACCGGAGACAAAGACCCCGTAAAGGCTATGCCATGAAAACCAAGAAGAAGAAGGAGTACAAACCCCAGCCTCCGAGAGGCCGCAGTTTCTCCCCCAGGGGTTTCAAACCCCCTCCTATCACCGGTCAAACCCCCAGAGGGACCCGACCCATTTCCAGCGAGGAGGACTTCTCAAACAAAGCCATTGTGATTGGCGTGCCACGACCTGACTTCAGCGACTATGATATTTATGTCCAGAGTGAGGGCGGTGATGACCCGGATGCTGTCCTAGACATGGCAGCGGTTAGTGCTGCAGAGGAGTATGAGTACGTCGACTACATTGACCCATACAAAGAGAAGGAGGACATGCATGACCTAACTCTGGATGAGAATGCAAAATATTTCCTCAAAATGGCGGGAGATAACGTGAGGACATACTTTATTACTGCGGAGGAGGTGCAGTGGGACTACGGGGGCTATGGACAGAAGTAAGGATAAAATAGTGGATGGGGCTGAGGTGTGGGATGTATTGGGAAAATGTAATCTCCCTTGTTTATTGTTCTATGTGCTCAAATGATATTTTTCTGACTGGAATTATGCATACCTTCTTTTTTGTTCAATAAAACCTTTGTCTTTTGTCTCTCCACAACAGGAGGATGGATAAGGCACAGAAAACCGACAGGTCCACAAGATTCTCCAAGGTAGTGTTCCGAGGTTACCTGGACAGCACATTCAGCACGCCAGACATCCGGGGGGAGATGGACGAACACCTGGGCATCCTGGGGCCAGTCATCAAGGCAGAGGTTGGACAGGCCATAATGGTAAGACAGGAAACCCTGAGGGCTACCTTTTGCTCATTTTTGCATGAATCTACTGTAGGTGAGTTGTGCCCATGATCATGAATAATGGACCATGTAATCAAACTGATGTTCCTGGTCTGTAGGTATCACGGTATTTTTCAGGAAATGAAATGTGTGTCCTTGGTCTGTAGGTATTTTTCAGGAACCTGGCTAGCCGCCCGTACTCCTTGCACGCCAATGGGGTTTCCTACACCAAGCAGACAGAGGGGTTGTCCTACGATGACGAGTCCAAGTACTGGTACAAGTATGACAACGAGGTCCAGCCCAACACCACATACACATACCTCTGGAAGGTCAACGCCAATGTCGGACCCACCGGAGACGACTCTGACTGTCGCACCTGGGCCTACTACTCTGGGGTTAACCCTGTGAGTAAACACTTACCTTCTGATGGTTTAGTTAATTAACGTAGCTGATACAACATCACTATTTTCTATGTATAGTCCCTTTTGTGCTTCTGAGGTATTTCATGTGATAACTCTGTGTTGACGTGTGATGTCTTGTCCTCTGAAGCACCTCCTACACTAACCTGGTGTGTCTTTGTGATCTGTTGAGGGATATTCCAATAATCTAGCGTTTGATTGTTTGTTTTCTCTCGTCTCATCCAGGAGAAAGATATAAACTCTGGTCTGATTGGGCCATTGCTGGTGTGTCGTAAGGGCACTCTGAGCACGAAGGCAGTGGACATGAGGGAGTTCATGCTCCTCTTTATGACCTTCGATGAGTCCAAGAGCTGGTACTACGAGAAGAACCATGAGATAATGGAGAGGAAGAACAAACGAGCCAGGGTGATGGACCATGACTTCAGCGATAACCTCAAGTTCAGCGGTAGGCACCTTCTAATCTAACACCATTAGTTAACTAATCGTAGGATAACTGACTAGTGAGTCATGGCTGGTCCCTCCTGGATCGAGTCTTGATTTGGGATTTTTGGTTGTAAAATCATGATATGAGTAATGAACAACAGAGACAAATTTACAAAACAGAGATTGTTTAATCGTTAATTTTTGGGGGGTTGTGTGTATGTTGGGGGGGGCAGCCATCAACGGAATCATATTCAGTCTGAAGGGTCTGAGGATGTACACTAACCAGACGGTCCGCTGGCACCTCTTCAACATGGGATCTCCCAGAGACCTCCACAGTGTTCACTTCCACGGCCAGACCTTCATCCACAAACAGACCAGGGACCACACCCAGGCTGTCTACCCACTGCTGCCTGGTGAGAACTTTACTGGATGGATAGATGACATGTTTTGTCACATTTATGTGACACATCGCTACTGTTAGGGCAAAATGGTTCTAATGCTATGTAAATGCTTGAGTTGAAAGGTATTATATGTACTGTAAATATTTGAGTGGGAAAACACCGTTGTTTAACTTAGCGTAGGCTGTGAGAAGTGATTAGAACCTGTTCTTGTTTGTACAATGCTTGAAAGAAGTGGAGCCAAGTCCTGCTATCTCTCTCCTCCCCCTCGGAGAGGCAAGCAGCTCTTTGTGTAGAAGAAGTATATAATGACTGTGTGACTCTGTATCCTTTGAGTTCCTCTCCGAGTGTGATCTCGTCTGCAATTGCTTGAATAAACTCTTATTAACTGGACAATTATCCCTACCTGATCCTTGGAAAGAGTTTTCCTCAACACTACTAACCTGCTCTGGTTTTGTTTCCCAGGGGGCTTTGCAACTCTGGAGATGTTGCCATCCAAGCCGGGGCTGTGGCAGCTGGAGTCAGAGGTTGGACTCTCCCAACAGAGAGGGATGCAGACCCTCTTCCTGGTTCTAGATAATAGTACGACCCACTCAAAAGCACTTATGCTAATAGAACCAATTTCTCAATGCCACATGTAACAGCAAAGGTGTGATGTCCATCTCAACTCCTAGAGAGTCGTTTTTACTGCTAGTGTCAATGCTTATTGAGTGAATTGACTCAAGCCAAGTCATATCAACAGTCATTATCCCAAAGAATCAGTCCCATAATAAAATCTATTTGTGTTTTTCAGAGTGTTACCATCCACTGGGTCTGATTTCTGGGAGCGTCAAAGACAACCAGATCACAGCGAACGACAAAAGAGGTATCCTTACACTCAGTATCCCTCTGCATACCTCCACTCTGTATCCCTCCACCCTCTAGATGTTGGGTGCTTAATCAGAAATAATACTACCAACTGACATCTAGCCTTCCAAGTTAGATGTCCTTCAGTGATGTTTTTACTTTTACTGTTGAAAAAGCAACATTCCAAGTATGAATACAGTAAAGTATACACACTAAAGGATAAAGGATAGACACTTCAAGGAATTGGTCTGAATCCATGACATCATCAGCCTCCCCGCTTGCTTGAGGAACAATAGATAACAAAAGAGGAATTGCCCATCCCCCACTTCTGCCATGACATACCTGGACCACCTATTGAGATGTGCCTTTTGTTTAGTAAATGGGCTAAATCAGGGTCACACTTAGTAGTCTTAAACAAATCTACTTTGAAACAAAAGTGAACACCTCACACACATGGTTATGGACTTCAAAACGAAGAAGACACCTGTACCATGTCAGATATGGAGTTGAAATGTATAACATTTTGAGTTTGCATCTCAATATTACACTTGACATACATCACAGAAGCCTGATATGTAACAAAACCGTTTGACACAGAAACACCGGATTTTCTGTGTTTTATTTTATGTTTATTAATGATGAAATTATGAAAAATATGAATAACATTCCACCTACATGAGGTGAAAATGAGACTTTAACAGTTGCAGTGTTTTACCCAGAGGATGCTGGTGGGAGGAGCTATAGGAGGACGGCCTCATTGTAATGGCTGGAATGGAATAAATGGAACGGTATCAAACACATCAAAGATATGGAAACCACACCACTCCCTTCCATTAATTCCATTCCAGACATTACAATGAGCCCATCTTCCTATAGTTCCTCCCATCAGCCTCCGCTGGTTTCACCCTCTAACTAACTTATTTCTCCTTATGCAGGCTACTGGGAGCCCCATCTGGCCAGACTGAACAACCAAGGCAAATACAATGCATGGAGTACAGACAAGGCAGGCAGCTGGATACAGGTACATAACCTCACCTCTCAGGGAATACATGTGGTGTCTGCAATATTATGTAGCTGGTGAGCAGTGAGCATGTATTCCTCAAAGTTTCCTACAGGTGGCAGCATAATCATATCATTACAGCGTCTTTGTGGGGATATACTCTGGTGATGTGGGGTCACATGACTGTCTTGCCTTGGGTCCTGAGTATTTCCTGACCCTGTAAACTTGGTAGGTGAGGTTTATGTGTCTCAACTTAAGCCTGGGTGGTGATACCTATTTGATGACACCTGTAGTGATGCCTACTGTGACCATTGACCTGTAGGTAGACTTTCAGAGGCCCGTGGTGATCAGTCAGGTAGCGACACAGGGCGCCAAGCAGATGTTCTCCTCCCACTACATGGTCAACTACACCATATCCTACAGCACGGACAAGAGGAAGTGGATCTACTACAAGGGAGACAGCAACGAGTTCAGGATGGTGAGGAGTACATCTGTAGAACAGCATGGTTGGAGAGCAATGGAATACATGTAACGGGATTATGTATTTACATTCTAACATTGCTGGTATTCTAGTTATATGTACTGCGTTATATTTACATTTTCAAAAATCAGAGATACTTCTGGTCATCTGAAATTATACTTTTGATAGATACTTTTGAATTTGATCATTGCTATGACTGCTAAATATACAGAGATACAGTACATATGACGATATATGTTTTTAATCCAAATGTTTTTCTTCCATTCTCCAGACGTTCACTGGTAACCAGGAAGCTCATCAGGTGAAGGTCAACACCCTCTTCCCTCCCCTGATTTGTCGGTTTATCAGACTTCACCCTCTCCACTCCCACAACTCGCCCATGGTCCGCATGGAGTACTACGGCTGTGAGCTGGACGGTGAGCGATGATGATGATGTTGTTGTTGTTGATGATGATGACGATGATAATGATGATGATAATGATGATGGGTAGCATTCCTACTGTTTAATGTGATGTTAGTATCCAAGCCTATGTTTGAGCACAAATATTTCCCAATAAACGAGCAATAAAGTGAATGTATTCTAATTCCCTCCATCAGGTTGCTCAGTGCCCCTGGGTATGGAGAGCAGTCGGATAGAGGACCATCGTATCACTGCCAGCTCTACAGCCTCCAGCTGGTACTCTGGTTCCTGGCAAGCCTCACTGGCACGACTCAACACACAGGGCACCATCAACGCATGGCAGGCCAAGGTACGATAACACACACAGGTCCATGTAGGCACATGTGTACGCACACACACACACACACACACACACACACACACACACACACACACACACACACACACACACAACACACAACACACAACACACACACACACACACACACACACACACACACACACACACACACACACACATATACCTGTATGTACAAACTAATGTGGGCACACTCACCATTCCAGGTCAGTCATCCCTCTGTCCCCCCCTGTCTCCCCCCAGAATAACAACATAAACCAGTGGCTGCAGGTGGAGCTGGCCCAGGTAAAGAAGATCACAGGTATCATAACGCAGGGGGCCAAGTCCCTGGGCACGGAGATGTACGTCATCTGCTACACTCTGGAGTACAGCGATGATGGACTACACTGGATGAAGTACACTGACGATGATGACAACATGTCAAAGGTAGGATTGTCAGGCAAAAGGGTAATGCGATGGTATTAAGCGATGGTATTAAGGGTTATTTTACAGTCCTGCTGTTAATTCTCTATCCAAGCTATCGCTAATAAGTATTAATCTGATAATATTATTACATGAAGATTTCAAAATACTGACATGCTGTCTTCCACTCTCCCGGCAGACTTTCCCCGGCAACACGGATAACAATGGCCATGTGAAGAACTACATATATCCTCCAATCTTCTCTCGCTTTATCAGAGTCATACCTCAGAGCTGGAAGACATCCATCACGCTCAGGATAGAACTGCTGGGCTGTGACTTTGAATGATGGACACACACACATCCAAGATGCAAGAATCACATTTCTACTTTAAGATCTTCACGCACATCCAAACGTCAGGTGCGTGCAGTAACCCAAACCATCCCATAAATGACGAACTGATGTCAAAGGGAAATTTGAGGGAAATTCGAGGGAAGTATGAGTTATGTGCACGTTTCTTAGATTGGGATTCAGCTCTTAGCTCATATAGGATACAGACAATAATACTGCTTTATACATAAGAAAGTAGCCTAAAGCTTAGCAGATAGTAAAATACATATTGCTGTATGTTGTCTTTATACTTTGTATGTTGTATCATAATTGAACATGAATGTAATGTAAATAATGTAAGTAGTACTCAGAGTATTTAATTAGTTTTGTCAATAAAAAATCTATTGTTGCTCATATTTTGTCAGTCACTGTGCCTCATTCTAGGATTGTGGCACGTTGTATGAAACTGTGGAAGCATAAAACATACTTTTTCCAAATACTAGATTCTACCATGCTATCATTTGGTCAAATTGGGAATTGACCCCAGCCCTGAGGGAATGAGTAGACAGAGAGAAAAGGTGGATGGTAGAGACTCCCTGTCATTGTAGGCGTGTGAACAGGAGAGATCTCCCAGCCTGTGGGGTGAAGGTGTCAGAGAGATAATCCCCTCTGTGGGGGTATATGTCACACCTCGGAGCCCCAGAGTCAACAGCCAAGTGCGGCTGCAAACACAGGCCCTGTTTGTCCATTTACCTGCCTGCTAAAAGAGACACCAGAGGTGTGAAAGTCTCAGAAAGAGCTGGGTCTTCAAAAGAACCAGACAGGAGAGAGCTTTGAAACGGTCCAAATAAAATAAAATTGTATTTGTCACATGCTTCGTAAACAACCGATGTAGACTAACAGTGAAATGCTTCCTTACAGGCCCTTCCCAACAATGCAGAGAGAGAGAAAATAGAGAAATAATAGAAAAGTATAACCCATAATAATAAAAGTAATAATAATTACACAATGAGTAACGATATCTTGGCTATATACACGGGGTACTAGTACCTAGACAATGTGCAGGGGTATGAGGTAATTGAAGTAGATATGTACAAATAACTAGGAATAGAGTGACTAGGCAACAGGATAGATAATTAACAGTAACAGCAGAGTATGTGATTCCTTACAGAAATTCCACATCTTTTGCACATGTGAAATCATGTGAAACTGTGTGTTTTTGGAATACTTCATGTGATATATGACATGAAGTTTCACGCTGATAAAAACATGAGATTTCACAGGTGATACCCTGCAAACAAAAATCTGTTATGATACACACAGTGTTTTCAACTTACAGATTTGACTACATTGTGCATGTTTTTTAATACAGAAACTATTATTCAATATGTCCTTACCTGGGATTTGAACTCACAACTCCTTGGTTCACTGCAGTCAAATCGTCCTGCTGCACCACAATGTCTGTGTCAATGACTAATTTCACCTGTATTCCTACACATCTCAGCTTTGTTAAAAATACACTCAAGAATAACAAGTATATTTATCATAGTGATTCAGGTGTAACATTAAAGCAGAATAATATGCCCAACCAACATTATACAGAAAACCCTCAAATTGCTGAAATAAGTAAATGTAATCAATGATGAGAGAAAAGTCAGAATAAAGTTTTCACTATATATTTTACCTCTTGGTGATGTCATTCGGAAATATAATGTTAACGTCACTGCTATGCGGATGATACACAGCTGTACATTTCGATGAAACATGGTGAAGCCCCAAAATTGCCTGTGTTTCAGACATAAGGAAGTGGATGGTGGCAAATGTTTTACTTTTAAATTTGGACAAAACAGAGATGCTAGTTCTAGGTCTCAAGAAACAAAGAGATCTTCTGTTGGATCTGACAATTAATCTTGACGGTATAGTCGTCTCAAATAAAACTGAAGGACCTCGACTTTACTCTGGACCCTGATCTCTCTTTTGACGAAAATATCAAGAATATTTCAAGGACAGCTTTTTCCATCTTTGTAACATTGCAAAAATCTGAAACTTCTTGTCTAAAAATTATGCAGAAAAGCTAATCCATGCCTGTGTCACTTCTGAATTAGACTTCTGAAATGCTCTACTTTCCAGCTACCCGGATAAAGCACACCCACTTCTGTTTAGCAGTTAGTGCTAAAATCACAATCCCAGTGGGTCAGAAGTTTACATACACTCAATTAGTATTTGCTAGCATTGCCTTTAAATTGCCTAACTTGGGTCAAACGTTTCGGGTAACCTTCCACAAGCTTCCCACAATAAGTTGGGTGAATTTTGGCCCATTCCTCCTGACAGAGCTGGTGTAACTTAGTCAGGTTTGTAGGCCTCCTTGCTCGCACACCCTTTTTCAGTTCTGCCCACAAATTGTCTTAGGATTGAGGTCAGGGCTTTGTGATGGCCACTCCAATACCTTGACTTTGTTGTCCTTAAAACCTCTTTGGGAAAGGCCCCATCTCGACAACATCCGGTGAAATTGCAGAGCGCAAAATTCAAAATACAAAAATCGTAATATTAAACATTCATGAAAATACAAGTGTCTTACATCGTTTAAAAGCTTAACTTCTTGTTAGTCCAGCCGCTTTGTCAGATTTCAAAAAGGCTTTATGGCGAAAGCATACCATGTGATTATCTGAGGACAGTGCCTCGTGTACAAAAGCATGAAAAACATTTTCCAAACAAGCAGAGACGTCACAAAAGTCAGAAATAGCGATAAAATAAATCACTTACCTTTGAAGATCTTCCTCTGGTTGCAATCCCAAGGGTCCCAGCTACATAACAAATGGTCGTTTTGTTCGATAAAGTCCTTCTTTATATCCCAAAAAAGTCAGTTTAGTTGGCGCGCTTGATTCAGTAATCTAACTGTTCCCCTCGTTCAAAAATGCATACAAAGAAATCCCAAAAGTAACCAATAAACTTTGTCCAAACAAGTCAAGCAATGTTTCTAATCAATCCTCAGGTACCCTAATATGTAAATAAACGATCAAATTTAAGACGGAGATGTTCATTACCGGAGATAAATAATGAAGTGCGCTCATCAACGCGCGCCAAAAGACTACAGTCAAAATGAGAGCCACCTAGAAAAACTACAAATTCTAGCTCATTTTTCAAAAAACAAGCCTGAAACTCTTTCTAAAGACTGTTGACATCTAGTGGAAGCCCTAGTAATTGCAATCTGGGAGGTATTCCTTTGATTTTCCCATAAACAAGCATTTGAATGGGCAGACACCTCAAAAAATATATATTCCGGATGGATCCTCCTCGAGTTTTCGGCCTGCCATATCAGTTCTGTTATACTCACAGACATTATTTTAACAGTTTTAGAAACTTCAGTGTTTTCTATCCAATAGTACCAATTATATGCATATCCTAGCTTCTGGGCCTGAGTAACAGGCAGTTTACTTTGGGCACCTGAGTCATCCAAACTTCCGAATACTGCCCCCTATCCCAAAGAAGTTGAGCCAACTTTGGAAGTATGCTTGTGGTCATTGTCCTTTTGGAAGACCCATTTGCAACCAAGCTTTAACTTCCTGACTGATTGAGATGTTGCTTCAATATATCCACATAATTTTCCGGCCTCATGATGCCATCTATTTTGTGAAGTGCACCAGTCCCTCCTGCAGCAAAGCACCCCCACAACATGATGCTGACACCCCCGTGCTTCATGGTTGGGATGGTGTTCTTCGGCTTGCAAGCCTCCCCCTTTTTCCTCCAAAAATAACGATGGTCATTATGGCCAAACAGTTTATTTTTGTTTCATCAGACCAGAGGACATTTCTCCAAAAAGTACGATCTTTGTCCCCATGTGCAGTTGCAAACCGTAGTCTGGCTTTTTTTATGGCGGTTTTGGAGCAGTGGCTTCTTCCTTGCTGAGCGGCCTTTCAGGTTATGTCGATAAAGGACTTGTTTTACTGTGGATATAGATACTTTTGTACCTGTTTCCTCCAGCATCTTCACAAGGTCCTTTGCTGTTGTTCTGGGATTGATTTGCACTTTTCGCACCAAAGTACATTCATCTCTAGGAGACAGAACGCGTCTCCTTCCTGATCGGTATGATGGCTGCGTGGTGCCATGGTGTTTATACTTGCGTACTATTGTTTGTACAGATGAACGTGGTACCTTCAGGCATTTGAAAATTGCTCCCAAGGATGAACCAGACTACAATTCTGGCCAATTTTGGTCTACAATTTTTTTTCTGAGGTCTTGGCTGATTTCTTTTGATTTTCCCATGAGTTTGAAGGTAGGCCTTGAAATACATCTACAGGTACACCTCCAATTGACTCAAATGATGTCAAGTTTCTAAAGCCATTACATAATTTTCTGGAATTTTCCAAGCTGTTTAAAGGCACAGTCAACTTAGTGTATGTAAACTTCTGACCCACTGGAATTGTGATACAGTGAATTGTACGTGAAATAATCTGTCTGTAAACAATTGTTGGAAAAATTACTTGTGTCGTGCCCGACTTGCCAAAGTAGATGTCCTACCCGACTTGCCAAAACTATAGTTTGTTAGCAAAACATTTGTGGAGTGGTTGAAAAACGAGTTTTAATGACTCCAACCTAAGTATATGTAAACTTCCGACTTCAACTGTATATTATCCATGTTGTTGTTCAGCCACGACTCAGAGAAACATATTACAGTTCTTCAGGTCTCGTTGATAGGATAGTCTCGAACAGAGCTCATCCAGATTGATCTCCAGTGATTGTACGTTCGACAATAGAGTGGAGGGTAGAGGCGGATTATTAATTCACTAAAGGTTATTTTGTCAGGGTGCTCACACGTCGGCCTCTCTTACGCCATATTTTCCTTTGACGAGTTTTGGGGATTAGGACCTGGTCTGTTGTGAGCAGTGTATCCAATGCTGCCGACTCACTGAAGTAAAACATTATGTACAAAAAAAGTTAAGATCAGCGAAAAATACACAAAATAGCAGATTTGGCCAGGAACCCGTAAAACGGCAGCTATCCATTACAGCGTCATTCTATATACAAGCCTCAGGGGCGGACTGGGACCAAAAATCGTCTCTGGCATTTTTATTACAAGGGACAATTTATTTCCTTGAGCCCCCACAATGGCCCATATTTTTCTCAAGGCCCCCACACCAGCCAATTTTATTCGTTAAGGCCCCCATTATTAGCCAGATAATTATAATTTTGCTAAAAAATCCAAGTAAGACAGGCCCACTAGGCTAGAAATGGACCAGCCCATCTAACATTTGCCCGAAATGCCAGATGGCAGTCCGCCCCTGGTCAGCCTGGAGATGACAGGGAGTTACTATAGCACAGCTGTCTAGTTTTCATGGCTTGGGCTCTGGACACAAGGCCAGATTGTGACATAATTTCCTTAGGCAAGCTCTCAGAAATCATTTGACATGCTATGGCAATTGGATCAAATCAAACAGTGATGCAAAACATAAGAAACCACACAGGAGAGTTTTTGTAAACTGTAATTTAACAAAAGAATAGCTTGGCACACACAAAATACTTTAATAGGCAGACCGAACAGGTTTTTTTCTCCTAAATTATCATAATTTAAATCCCTAATTCTGTTTGAGAAACAGTTTATTGCAGATTTTTCCAATGACAGCATATACTAGGTGTTTGCCAAGAAAGTGAAAGTGTGTAAGGCTTAGTGAAAGTGAAAGTGTGCCAAATTATTTGAGAGCATATGAGCGTACAGAAAAGTATTGAACACATTCAGAACCATGGTAAAACTGTGTTTCTTTTTGCTTTTGCTTTCACTTTACACCATCGTAAACGCAGGTAAAATTAACTTTTTATTCTCTGTCATATCTTATTTAGTATACATCTTGATTCTAGGAGCAGTGTGAGCACCAGCCTACGTGGTGTTTAGTACCATACTGTAGAGAGTACAAAACTCCTAGGAAAACCGAGTAAAATATTTTCAGGAGCTTCTCAGACATTGTAAAAATATTCACTGATCTTGTTTTCACCTTCACTCACATTCAGGATCTCATTCTCTGTGGGCATTCGCAACTTGTATCTCAGGAGAAGCACCTTTCCCTGAGTGTAGTGTTGTGTTGATGCAGGATGACATTCAAGTTGGCTACTTTGACTCCAACATGGAGCAGTTTATCCACAAGGGACCTTACGCCCCAGACGAAACAGAGGTTGACGTAGCCCAAGATGCAGCTTATGTGTTTGGACACATGTTCCTCAGCATGAAAAGGCGACTGTCAGACCTGAGGTATCGCTTTAATTCCACAGGGAATATAGATGTTCAGCAGAGAATGACTGGCTGTGAGATGTTGGAAACTGGTGAACCCGGCCTTATTCTGTCCACAGATGCTTTCAATGCAATTTTTGCTGATTTAATATATTACAACATGACACATTATTCATACAATTCTGGAAACCTACTGTCGCCATGGAGTGAGATGCATCAAACATATGCAAAATGGCGTTATCAGACCATTTACCTACCCGTTTGCATAAAAACATTGAAGAAATATCTGGAGAGATTGAAGAACTTTGTGATGCGTAAAGTGCGTCCCAGAGTCAGGCTCATACAGAAAGCCATGTCTGGAGGTGCCCGTGTGAGCTGTCTGGCGTTTGGTTTTTACCCCCGCCACATCAATCTGACCCTGCTGAGAGACGGCCAGCCAATAGTAGAACAGGAGATGACTGGGGGTCAGTTGCTGCCCAATGGAGACGGGACCTACCAGCTGAGAAAGAGTCTGGAGGTCAACACAGAGGAGCTGAGAGAGAGACACAACTACACCTGCACCACCTCCCACCTCAGTCTGGACAACAAGCTGGATGTCAGCTGGATACCTGAGTCTGGGATCGACAGAGTGGGTCTTTATGTCAAGTCAGCTCCACTGGCCATGGTGGCCATAATTATTCTACTCAGCATTTTCCTTTGTGTAAGGAGGAGAAACACGGCTGGCTCCCAGACATTGTCACAGCTCTCCAACGCAAATTATGCCCAAGTGGCTGAGCAAATTAGCCTATCTTCACATTCTGAGACCTGATATATTTGCTGCTCCCACTCATGCAAAGACGTCAAAGTGAAAAGCCAATACATTGTAGGTTGATCTATATTACACAGTATATAGCTTAATAAAGACAAGTATTTTTATGATGCAGTGGTGCATAAGCAATCCGAAAATGTGTACTGACAGTGCTATGATGTATGTATTGATTTGATATGTAAAAAAGTGTTTTGTACTGCATTAAAGATCCATAAAAAATCATCATAACACAAAAAGATCATTGGAGTTTGGTTAATTACAAATGAGGAGCAGGAAATCTTACCCTAGAACAAAAACAGAATATCAGAAATACTGTTTATCCTACTTATCACACCGTATTTCACATCAGATACCATAGGATATGAATATTCAGTCAGATTCTTGATGTACTGTATTTTATTAGAGGGGCAGCAGACATCAGCCAACTCCAGGGGCTGCAACTCTACTTCACACCACATGGTGTCGCTCCAAATTAAAATTTGCCTACTACCAGAAACTCAATTAGGTTGCCGGATTTATGTGTAATTCCAGTTCCAGTCCATTCTGACATAGACCACACAAAGATATTGAAAGGGGATATCGCACAGAGACAGTTGTCTATTTTAGGAATACATTTCATGCTATGATAGGCTACAAGATTAAACTTTTTTTAAACTTATGAATGAGACTATAAACAAATCTTGAATAAGATCGGCATTGTCCACATTTCAAATAATACATTGTGAAATAAATTGTTAATTCGTTTGATTAGTTAACAATGTTTTACCACATTCTGTTCAAAAACTGCCCAGTGATAGAAGACGGAAATCTCAGGGTCAGGGATATAAATAAAACGTAAAAGTATTACACGTACTGTATGCCCGGTAAGCATTACATCTCTGACCGCTTAGTGACACACAAGTTGTTTACAAACACATAGTTACCGGGGATGACGCCAGAGAGCGGAACATCACCATAGGAATAGAAAACGGTCACTGATAGGCCTATACCGTAAAATCATTCAATTCAAGGTGCTTTATTGACATGGGAAACATATGTCAACATTGCCAAAGCAAGTGAATTAGATAGTATACAAAAGTGAAATAAACAATAAAAATGAACAGTAAACATTACACTCACAGAAATTCCAAAAGAATACGAATTTCTCTCTCCCTTTCCCTATCTCTCCCTCCTCTCTCTCTCCCGCCTCCTCCGAGTCACCGCCCCGGCTGTGGGTAGGGGAGAGTTTAAAAGCAGTCTTGAGACACCGGGCACTTTGTCAGAAGGACAGCGCTTTGCTTTAGCGGACTAGTAGCGGACAGGAGCACACAGAGTGCAAACACGTTGTTATTGGAAATACCCGCGGAGTTGACTTCATTATACTGGATACTTTTGAGATTCACAAGACAAGAAAAATGAAGTCTCCAAAGTTGAAGTCTCAAGGCAAATGTAAGTTAGACCATCTCATATGTTGTTCTGTCGACTTCCACTGGACAATGCACTGAACACTGACCAGGCATGGCGTTATTGGACCTTTCAGAAAGGGAGTTATGTGAAGTTATGTGAAACCGTGCAAGTGTGGTTCTTATTCAACAGCTGTTACAATGTAACAATGTTTCAATTTAACATGTGTGTTGCACATATTTCAATGACACAAAAACATAGACTGTCGATGGGTTGCATGGGATAGGCTAAATTAATAGAGAGCTATTTATTTTATTAACTGAAATGAAGTAAAGAAAAATATATTTTGAATGAGAATGGTTGTGGGATAGGCATGCCAGTCCAGTGTAGTAACACATGCTTATTCCCTCCGTTATTTCAGGTAAATTCCTTGAGGAGGATGATCTGTCTGACGTGCTGTGTGAGTTCGACGCGGTGATCGAGGATTTCACTTCCCCGATGGAGAAGAGACACTTCCAGTACGACGAGCACCTGAAGACCGCGAAGAGACGGAGCAGTGCCAGCGTCAGTGACAGCGGCATCAGCGACTCAGAAAGTAAGTGAACCTTGCACGCACAGACACACAGTTGTCCTAATACCGAAAGACAGTGTAGCAATTGTGCTGGAATGCCTGCAACAGGGTTTGAACCAACGACCTTGCAGATACAAGGCCTGACAGAGACTACAATTACATAGCCTACAGGGCGGCAACAGTAGCAGTACAAACATTCTCAAGTAGTGACAGGACCTATCAGTAGCCTAGATATGTTGCTGTTTGCACTTTGAGGCTCACAATTCCCTTTACTCCATATAGTGCCAGACTGATTTACCATTAGTGCTAGATTATACATTGTCATGTGTCCCACAAGTGCTCTTCCCAGTCTGAAACTGGAAACCTTCCTCAGATAGACCATGCCTCGGTGGATGCCTCTGTCTCTGGAAATGCTTTCTCTAACCCTAACCATCCTCACTCAGTGCAACTGAATGAGTGGTGTTTCTCTCTCTCTCTCTCTCTCTCTCTCTCTCTCTCTCTCTCTCTCTCTCTCTCTCTCTCTCTCTCTCTCTCTCTCTCTCTCTCTCTCTCTCTCTCTCTCTCTCTCTCTCTCTCTCACTCTCTCTCTCTCTCTCTCTCTCTCTCTCTCCCTCCCTCCATCAGAGTATCTGCCAGCCTCTCCTCATGTTCAGAATGCCTTCTCACTAACCTACATCCCAGACTGACAGTTCTGTTATTGTTGCCCACTCTGGGGTGCAGCTCTCTTTCAGCCATGCGTCCATCCATCAGTCCTTACACACAATAGCTCTCCCCTGCATGAGACAGGTCATTCTTCAATGGACTACCATGGAGAGGACAGGACCCACACAGGAATCCTAGACCTAACGTCTTTACACTCGTCTGTAGATAACATGTTCTGGTAACTCTTCACATTAGTTTCCTCTGAAAATCTGTGTGCAGTAGTTATGCTATAGTTATTCTGTAATTACTCAAGTAAAAACGTTAAATGAACCTATTATTACGTACTCTTTTAGTTATTACGAAAACAGATACATGAAATAGTAACTCTCTCTGTGAATGCCAGGCCCCGGTCTTAAACATGCAAAACTGGACACGATCCTTCCTTCCGTTCTGCAGACGTGGAGTTTGTAGAACACACTACAGCGCACCATGAAGTTATCCTTTCACATCTTCCCACAGAAATCCCAACCCACTCACATGTGGTTGGGAAATTAAATCAGTGTTCGTTTGGGGAGCGGGAGCATATTTCTGTCTATGTGTAACTGTGTGAGGTTATCACATTTGGGTTAGGGCCCGAGGCGTAGCACAGACACACACACACACAAACACCCCGTATGGTAATGCACAGCTTGACGTCTGGGAGACTTCATAGCTGCTTATGACAATGAAATCTAAGCGTGTATAGGCTATCACAGAGACATGGCTGGCTTGGAATATGGGGGCTTGTGTGCCAAATATGCAGCAGTAGCTCAATCTAAATCCAAGATCTCTGGACCTAGATCAAGGTTTTGTGTGTGTGTGTGTGTGTGTGTGTGTGTGTGTGTGTGTGTGTGTGTGTGTGTGTGTGTGTGTGTGTGTGTGTGTGTGTGTGTGTGTGTGTGCGTGCGTGCGTGCGTGCGTGCGTGCGTGCGTGCGTGCGTGCGTGCGTGTGTGTACTTGAATGTGGTGCTGAGAGGGGGAGGTCAGGGGTTACTTTAGGTATGTGCTGTACATCAGAGCCACTCTGTCAGGGTCCAGTGGAACTATTGAGTGAGGAGAGAAAGAGAGAGAGAGAGAGAGAGAGAGAGAGAGAGAGAGAGAGAGGAGACAGGAGAGAGAGAGCGAGAGAAAGATATTTTGAGGTTTGCAGGTTAAGCTGCTTATGCTGCAGTAGTTAGCCTCATACTCCTAGTCAGACCTGTCAAGAGTGTTAATACAAGGATTAAGTAGCAGACCAGCAGACCTCAATCTAAGCAGGAGTTGAGAAAGGAGTTCCATTAGCTTTGGATTGGAGACAGCACAGGGAACGGAATGCGTTTCTGTTGAAAATGACAATAGTAAAACAACTCGTTTTTGAGACGTCCATCCACCGACAGTACCCACCCTGACTTTATAACATACTTTATAGTCGGACAAAACTGAGCTGTGTAGAATTGAAATGAATTCCACTAAACTG
Organism: Salvelinus alpinus; assembly: GCF_045679555.1. NCBI lineage: Eukaryota > Metazoa > Chordata > Actinopteri > Salmoniformes > Salmonidae > Salvelinus > Salvelinus alpinus. Next base: position 22,600,124 of record NC_092099.1, on the reverse strand, counting down.
CACATTTCTATACAACTGTTCTCTTACTCTCTTCTTCTCCCAACACCATTCCTTTCCTGGATAAAAACAAACAGTGATACAGATCTGTATCCGGCTGAAATATCTACTGGCGGAATCAAAGTGTTCATTATGTCACTTATGCAAATCACACAGTCAACGCTTTGACCACATAGAGCCTGACTTGCCCAGATTTACCACTGTGGGGGAATGCAGGAGGGAGAGGGGTAACGTGTATGTGTGTGTGTACTAGACGTGGCAGAGTTAAATCAAGCACACACTATTTATCACACAGGAGAAATATGTCCCTCTCTGAGTTAGGGTTAGGGCTACATCTCAATAGTTAAAGAGAGAGCTAGAGAAAGAGAGCTAGAGAGAGAGAGCCCAGCTGTTAAACAGTGGTATTTTGTTTTGGCCCTGTTTGAGGGGCCCTCATTGACTTCCCACCACCCTCTACTCATGTCCCTGCTCTGACCCTTTCACACTAACCAGATGACTTTTGTCAACTTATGAGTTAGGGAACCCACAGTCTGTGTGTGTGTGTGTGTGTGTGTGTGTGTGTGTGTGTGTGTGTGTGTGTGTGTGTGTGTGTGTGTGTGTGTGTGTGTGTGTGTGTGTGTGTGTGTGTGTGTGTGTGTGTGTGTGTGTGTGTGTGTGTGTGTGTGTGTGTGTGTGTGTGTGTGTGTGTGTGTGTGTGTGTGTGTGTGTGTGTGTGCGCAAAACATATGGATGTGGCAATAGGCCCTACAGCTGCTTCGGGCATACAGAAAGGTGATCAGTCTTTTAATCTCTCCCTTTCTCTCTCGCTCTCTCCCCCTTCTCCCCCTCTCTCTTCCTCTCTTTCTCTCTCTCTCAGGTGCTGAGTCGCTCAACAGGAACAGCTTCAGTTTCAGTGATGAGAGACTGAACTCTCCCAATGTCTTCTCTCCCTCTCCCACCTCCCCCCCACCTCTCACATCCCCCAAAGGTGAGCCTCGACACACACACGTATGCACGCATACACACTCGCACACACAAAAATGCAAGCGTGCACAAACACAACCGTCAGCATTCTCACTTTTACACACACACGTCATTCTGCCTACAACTTTTCTATACTGTATGCAAAGTCTTGTCCCAGTTTGACAACATTTGCCAAAATGCAGCTCAGTATCACTCCTGTTTAGACAGAAGGATAGATGCAGGATTAAACATGACGTGTGTTTTAGGAGAAGTCAAATGTTACAATAGGCAGACCTATTGCCTTAGGCTTAGAGCACCTCAGCTATCCTCAGCTATTCCAATAGGTCACCTATTAACTAATTAGCGTTCAAGTGACTCATTCTTCTTGTTTAGTATTGTAGTAGGTATGTGCATATTTGTAGTAGATAATGCCATGTAATGTTCAATTCACATAATACATGATGCATGTTCATTTGAGGTTATGCAATTGCAGGTGGACAATACAGTTCTACTCTGTTTTATTCTATCATCTGACCCTCTCTCTATGTTGTTTACAGCCAAACTGGGAGACACTAAAGAACTGGAGGACTTCATTGCTGACCTTGACAAGACGTTAGCAAGTAAGCTCTAATAGCTTACACCATTCACAGTACACTGTAAAAAGTAACTGCCTAACTCATTAAAGACATTAAGTAGTGGCAACTCAAACATCTCCAATGGTCAGTAGAACTCAAATCATAAAAGTAGTACTAACTCAGATGTCAAATAGATTTCTTATCACTTAATGTTTTTGAGTACTGTTAACAAATATTAGGTGATTGAGAAAATATAACTGTATTTATTTATGTTCCGCTAATCTAGTTATTCCATTTCTAGAAGTTATTGTGATTTTATATTTTAAAGTCAATATAACATTTATTAAAAACTGTAAGTTGTTCTTACTTGATTCTATTATGTTTTACGTCTTTACTTAAAATAATTAAGTAATAGTCAGACACATTGATATTTGAGTAAAAAACACGATTTATCTGTGTTGTGCTGATATAGAATTATTATGTTTTTGCAAGTTATGAATACTTTATAGTGCCACTTGGCTTTGTTTTTTAGAGGATTTATGATACTTGTACACAATGCTGTAGGCACGTTCGAAGAAATACAAATATATTTCTAATATATAGTATTAAGCAGTTTATTGTGCTATGAGCTGTAATTGATCATGATGAACAGATATCAAAGCCGTCGGACAAATTGATGTTCAATAATGAGACAAGCCGTTCCCACCATTAACAAGGTCATGTGCACCGGTCTTAATGACAGAGGCTAATGCAGCATCCTGTAATGCTTACAGCTCTATATCCAATTACTGCTATGAGTACTGTGCTCAACAATGCTTGCTTGTTGGGTTAAAATGACAAATCGTCAAATACATAAAACAATGTTAAACATTAAGACACGATCACTGAAAATTACTAATCAGAACTACTTACTACTTAACCTTGAAAATGATTGTAATGAAGGTTAATAATTTAAGTAAAAGAGAACCTACATTTTAATGTTTACTACAACAAATATTCATGTTCAAGTAACTTCAAGCGTTATAGTTCAGAATACATAATACAATTTAATGCCAAAAAGCTCATAAAACACAAAACAGTTAAGTGTTTACAACTTAAAAAGATAACAATATGGGTGGTGATGATGTGACTTTATTACTTGAAGTATTGAACACTGAAATACTTTGAGTTGGTTTTAGGCAACGGGTTTCCACAAAACAAAAATGTTAGCAGAACAAATGACCTATTTTACAATGTACTCAGTCAAGGGTGTGTGTTCTCTATGCTAACTATATTAGATATGCTAACCACCAATACCTGATTGTCGAGCCTTGCTGTTTTTCCGAAACAATAATCTCTTAGCTGTCAGCTCCAAACAGGGTTGTGGTATGGGGATGTATGAGGATGTATGGATAGACCATGTAAGGCCTCGAGGGAAAGGGAAGATATCCCTTTCAGCTGTCACTCATGTCATTATGTCTTGACACACACACACGCACTCACACACATACGCGCACACACACACGCAGCAGCCTATGTAAGAATGTAACCAGAGAGAGAGCCTCGTTTATGTGGCGGGTACAGACCAACATAGCTCAGTTTATTTGTTTTGGACCGATCCTTTACTACAGTAGTCCAGAGTGTTGGAACTTGCATCAGGGCGGTTACATTGGAATGTGCCCGCGTAAAACCTGGGGTGGAATATCAACTGTAAATGTCAGCTTCGGAATTGGAATTACCAGTGGAAGTGTTCCGGTGCTTTTCTTAACAGAGAAGGCCAGGCGGTTAGAGTACTGAATGTTCCTCATTCAAACCAATGGGACGGTTAGTCATTCAGTCACATTACGCCATGGGACAGCAAGTCACATAAAGTAAAGGGACAGTCAGTTATTTGTCATTCAGGTTAAGCAGAGCCTGACATTTTTATTAGGGTCTGCAGTGTTAATGATGGCTGCCAAGTAAAACTGACCACACCTCCGAACTAAGAATAGTGTTGGACTGCCAAGGAGCCAGAGAGGCTATTGCTAAGCACTGTGTGTGTGTGAATTTGTCTGTCCGTCTGTCCTGAGGCACGTAGAGGAGTCTACAGTCCATTACTAATCAAACGTCTGTCTGTCTCTCCTTAGGCATGTGACACGGAGCCGAAGAGAAGTTGCAGAGACCCTTTTTTGGAGAGTAGCCATCGCGAGGAGGGGACACCCTGTCCAGCACCCCAGAACAAACACACACACCAGGAGTGCTGTGAACATAGCACAGGGACAGTCACAGTGACCGTCAGACTTGCTGAACAACTTCATCTCAAGGCTGTGTCCCAATATTATAAGACAGCGTCATCTCCTTGTCTCCTTTCCTTCTCCTCGTCTCATTTCCCTCATGATCTGAGCCGATTGAACTGGATAGTTTTTTCTAGGTTTGCACGGTAAGAATGGGCCAATCTGAAATGGAACCTCATGTTCTATTGCACTATATGGCATAGAGGGATATTTCGTACGCAGCCCCAGTTTATAAACTATTAGCAGTCATGGAAGAGAGGAGACTAGAGGAGACTAGGAGATTAGGAAGGAGACAAGGAAAGGAAGCTTTGTAAAAGTATTGGGACACTGTTAGACAGACAAACACCATCTCACATACACGGGACAGGCTGTGCGTCCTTTATACAAAACTTGAGCTGGAAGAGTATTTAAGAAATCGCTTTTTACAATATAAGTATATTTGTAATTGTATAGAGCTGGTCATTGTAAATGTATCAATAATACTTTTTTTGTGAAATATATTTTTGTATCTATGTGTAAATAATAATTGTTTCAAATTTTATTGCCTTGGTATTAAAAAGCGTATGATAAGTTTAAGGTTTGGCACACGTTGACTGAAGTTGAGATGTTTGAGGCTTCTAACGAATGCAAACTAAAATCTGGATTAACTCTGAAATACTGCAATGCAACAAAATGTTTTGAATACAGCTAATATCAATTGCCTACCAGAGAATATTAAAAATATTGTTGTTTTAAAATATATCTTCTCGTTTTTACCCCCTGCTTGCTTTATTGGTCTCCCTTTTAACAGGGCTATATCGGGGGGAGTTTGAGTGACAGCTGGTCACTGGCCACCGCCTTGGCACTGAAGAACTGTGTCCCTCTGTGTCCCTGTCTCTATGACTTCTATGAGTGGTAGTCAGTGACCTGCTGTTGGTGTCTGTGCATCTCTGTACACAGCTCTGTGGGGCGTAGACAGACATACTGAAATAGACATTCCAATTCCCAGGGCTCTTGTGATCATTACTCAACCCTTCAACAAAGCTAGTGGTTATGAAACTATGGCTATTTATAGACTGAGCTTGGTGAATGGCAGGTGGGGTTGGGAGGTGTCTATAAGGGATGTCCTGTTGGTCAGTGTCACAGGTCGTTGAGAGAAGACAGACTTCCCCCCAGCGACTCCACAGTAACATTACAGCTAGCGATGATGAGGAGTTCACCTCTTTCTACTGGGATCTTTTGGCTCATTTTGTTTTCCTATAAAATGACTCACGAAAGACCAGAGTTAAAGAGTTTGGAGACTCTCCTCTGACTGCCATCCCTATCTGCATGTGACTGAAGCAGCCAGATATCTGCCAGTCTGTGTTGCTGCAACCATGGGAGCAGGAAGCTGGCAGAGACCCACCCTCCATTTTGTTTCTTTAGTACAGTTGGCACAGGGCAAAGTAGAGCCCACTACAGCCCAGCGCAGTCCACCTGTTGGCATTGTCCTGTGCCAGGGAGAAACTGGGTCCGGGCAGACATGTTGACACAACACATGATCCCTCGGGGCCCGATGGTCCCTTGGCTTCTAAAACAACGCACCCTGTCGGCAGCGCCGGGCGCCTTTTTGGCACTGCTAGCACGTTGGGAATGGCTCTGCATGGGCTTGGCAGTTGGCAGTGGACCCAGCCTCTAGATCCCAGAGAGATGCCAGCCGCATCCAGGGGCACTGGGCTGGAAGTGTGGGAAAGACGAGGGAGATGGATCAGGTAAGGGGGCAGTGGGGTAGATGGCAGGGTGTGGACGTTGGGCAAGCAGGGGTATTAGTTGGGTAGAGGTCTCTGAGGGTTATTCAATGGGGGATGGTGGTGAAATAGGTAGGAGGAGATGGCAATATTTCGACTCTTACGGTTCCTACAGAGATAATGATGCATGGGGAAGCATCAGTTGGTTTGCACTGAACTCAGAAGTCTGTACCATTCCCCTTATGATTATGCAATGGTAAAGTGTTTTCAATGCACCTGTCAAAGCCAGTTTGGTCATAGATGTTTCACTATGAATATGCACGCACATACACACACACGTTGTTTCATCAGAAGAGAAGAGGTTGCAAATGTGTTCAATGTTTCTGGCAATCAGTACATAATACTACTCAAAATTGTATATAGTAGATTTATCTGTAGTCAATCAGGTACAATATAGGGAAAGGTCTAGGCAACAGTAATTTCACATAATTCTGCACCTTTTGATAGTTGTATTCCCAATTTTGATCATCATGATTTAGTGACCGCAAAGAAAATCTATTGATCTACTGGAGAGAAGAAGAAAAAAATCGAACTTTCTGTTTTGCCTGCTTGGACTCAAGAGAAATGTATGTTTGTGTTAATCTTTTTTGCAGATAGCCGTGTTCTTGTGATGAATGTATTTTTGACAGTATCATACAGTTTTGATGAATGTATTTGTGTTTTGAGATGGCAACTACATTTTGATAATGCATTTACTGTTTTGCTAAAGGCCACAGAGTTCTGTGTCTTGAGAACACTGTTTGGAAAATCGACAACATTGCTCAAAGAAATGCTTGTATGCGATCAAGAAAAACTGCAACAAGATTTCTACAGATGCAAAGCAGTTCTTTCTACAGTTATTCAGTTAGCGTGTCCTACTGTGTAGTTTCTGAAGTTTCACATTCATTATGATGAAGACATGGTCTTTTAAGTCAATTTGACAGACCTATGACCTAACAAGACATCTGTGTGACTATCCTGACTCACTCTGCTCTGAGGAAATGATGATGCAGACAACTACTGCTATGTTTTGTCTAAAATGGACAATTAGCCAAAGATTCACCTCATATTTGTCTACGAATGGGTATTAGTCAGTATGGCAAGAGATGGCGAATACTCCAATGAAGGGAACCCACCCACATCTCCAAACTGATTTCACACAACCCCAAGACTCCCATGACCTCCCACACGCACACACATACACACACACACACACACACACACACACACACACACACACACACACACACACACATCTTACTATACTTGTGAGGAATTTTTGGAGACCAACACTTGATTCTCATTCAAAATCCTATTTTCCTTAACCTCTAAGCCTAAACCTTATCCCTAACCCTAAACCTAAACCCAAGTCTTACCCACTAACCCCTAACCCTAATTCTAACTCTAAACCTAACCCCTGAACCTAAACCTAAACCCAACTCTTACCCACGAATCCCTAACCCTAAACCTAACCCCTAAACTTAAAATAGCCTTTTTACAAGTGATAACCTGCAAAATGTCCTCACTTTTCTGAATTCTAGTTGGTTTACTATTCTTGTGAGGACTTTTGGTACTTGGTGCCATTTAAGATGTGGGAGGATTATTTGATAAAAATTTATGAGCATGACATTTTTATGAGCATGTCCTTATTTCTATTGCAGCATGTTGAATGACCAACCCAACAGAATCACAGATGACGCAATCTCTATTGCACTCCCCACTGCACTTTCCCACCTGGACAAAAGGAACACCTACATGAGAATGCTATTCATTGACTTCAGCTCAGCGTTCAACACCATAGTGCCCTCAAAGCTCATCACTAAGCTAAGGACCCTGGGACTAAACACCTCCCTCTGCAACTGGATGCTGGACTTCCTGACGGGCCACCCCCCACAACACATCTGGCACACAGAAATAGGGAGAGAGAGATTGTCGTTTTTTTCACATTCACTTACTTAGCTAGCAAATGCAGCTACAGTGCCCTCCACTAATATAGGCACCCTTGGCAAGAAAAAATGTCTTTGCTGTTTATCCTCTTGGTCTTTCATTCAAAATATTCACAAAAATCAAACATTAAATTGAAGTAAAATGATTGAAAAAAATGAATGTGAAAAAAATGAAATAAATATTTTTCTCCAGACAATATGTGCCACAATTATTGGCACCCCTAGAAATTCTTATGAGTAAAATGTAACTTAAGTATATTCCCATTCATATTTTATGTTTTTAAGTTCACCTGAGTGATTAGGAACACTTAAGTGGTAAGCCACTACTTCCTGTTTCACTGGGGTATAAATATGAGGTCACACACAGGCCAAGTTCACATAGTCTTCCATCACTATGGGAAAGACCAGAGAATACAGTAATGATGTGCGACAAAAGGTTGTTGAGCTGCACACATCAGGAAATGGCTATAAGAATATAGCTCAAAGGTTGAAAATGCCCATTTCCACTATCAGGGCAATAATTAAGATGATTAAAGCAATTGGAGATGTTAACAATCTGCCTGGAAGAGGATGCGTGTCTATATTGACCCCACGCACAGTGAGGAGGATGGTTTGAGTGCACAAAAAATCTACAAGGATCACAGCTGGAGAATTGCAGATGTTAGTTGGGTCTTGGGGTCAGAAGGTCTCCAAAACTACGATCAGACGCCACATATATAACCACAAGTTGTTTGGGAGGGTTGCCATAAAAAAAGCCTTTGCTGTCATCAAACAACAAACTCAAGTGCCTACAGTTTGCCAAACGTTACTGGAACTTTCAATGGGACTGGATTCTATGGTCAGGTGAGACCAAAATCGAGCTTTTAGGAAACAAACACCAGAGGTGGGTTTGGCGTTGACAGAAAGATAGTCATGCAGAAAAGTACCTCATCCCCACTGTGAAGTATGGCGGTGGATCTTTGATGTTGTGGGGCTGTTTTTCTTCCAAAGGCCCTGGACAACTTGTTAGGATACATGGTATCATGGACTCCATCAAGTACCAGCAGATATTAAATCAAAATCAGACTGCCTCTGCTAGGAAGCTTAAATTGGTCCGTGGTTGGATCTTCCAGCAGGACAATGATCCAAAGCACACCTCAAAATCAACATAAAAATGGTTCACTGACCAAAGAATCAAGGTTTTGCCATGGCCATCTCAGTCCCCAGTCCCCTGACCTAAACCTCACAGAACACCTGTGGGATGAGCTGAAGAGGAGAGGGCACAAGCATGGACCTCAGAATCTGAAGGATCTGGAGAGATTATATGGAGGAATGGTCTCAGATCCCTTGCCATGTGTTCGCCAACCTCATTACGTATTATAGGAGAAGACTCAGAGTTGTTATTTATAAGGGGTACCAATAATTGTGCCACACATATATTTGAGAAAAATATTTGTTTTATGATAAGAATGTATTTTTTATTTCATTTATTTGACTTTAATTAAAGGTTAGATTTTTGTGAATATTTTGTATGAAAGACCAAGAAGATAAACAATTTAGACATTTTTACCAAGGGTGCCAATATTAGTGGAGGACACTGTAGCTAGTTTAGCCTACTGAAACACCCTGCTCAAACAGAGGGATGTTATGTTAGCTATCTGGCTATGACTTTCCAAAACAACACTGGAACTCTTCCAAGTCAAGGTAAGCTTTTGGTATTCTAATTTATTACCTCCGGGGCCCGCCGGTGTAACTAATTACTGTCTGTACACTAACATTACTGCATAATTGTAGCGGGTTTACTAACTTCTTAGTTCTATTAGCTATGCTGACTATGACTATGGTGTTTGCAGGACATATTGGCACAGTTTGCCGGCCCATGACTTAATCTAGGGCCTAACACCCGTGCCAATACATCCTTCAAACACCGGCTTTATCACTTAAATTAGCTAAAGTAAAGTCATAGTCAGCATAGCTAATAGAACTAACAAGTTAGTAAACCCGCTACATACAATTATGCAGCTTACCTGAGAGATAGAGGGAGAGAGAGATATAGATTGAGACAAAGAGAGGCAGAAAGAGACAACTATACATGTTGAATCAGCACCGTTCCCCTACACCCAGCAGGTGATCGCTAACACACCACGGCCACCCACTGCTTTTAACCGTTCGTCGGCGTCTCATGTTTTGCATTTTACATCAGTGACCAGAGTCTGTGACATGAAGGGGTCTTGGTTTACATCTAAATGTAGCAGCCCATTGGCCTGCCGCCACAGAAAGAGAAGATGTCCTCTGCACATGTGTTTTTAACTCTGTATTTACCGCCACAGTCTCAGCTCCTAGCCCCACTCCACTTACGGCAGAACAGACAGCCTCTTTCATTTCTGGTAAAGAACCAAGTCTACAACTCACACAATGACAAGGGTGTGGGTGAGAGAGAGTGTGAGAGATTGAGAGAGAACGAGTGTGAAACAGAAGGCGAGAGAGACGTGAAAAACAAGTCAAAGCAAACTGTTCCCCACATTAAAACCCCCAACAGAATGGGAAATATGTAGCCCAGTAATTGAGTTAATAGCGTTGGTGAGTGTAAAATTGCTGTGTAATCTCTTCAAGGGCAGATAAATGTGTTGTGATGTGTGTGTAATGCGAATGAGATGTGAAAAATTTTGCTAGACTAATTCAGCTAATAGCTTTTGTTCACTTCCCAGCTAGCGATGAGGAATCGGTCCAGAAGCGGCCTTCTTCTGGGGGGCCAGAACTGATTGAATCGTCCCGGAATCGGGTGTCGGACTCAGCCCGGAATCAAAATGAATGACTGCCAGAATCGGCCCAACTACATCAGGCTGTTTCCGTCTACCGGAATTCAGCCGACTTTGCAGGGATCTTACCAGAATCCCCCAGAAGCAGCCCAATGCAAATTTTAATAAATGCACACAAAATTACCCGATTTAGTCATTTTAAATATGACTATTATACATTTTATACATACAAATTATACCCATCCACAAAAAAACATTTTGTGTCGGAGGAAACACCATACACCTGGTGAACGTGTCACATACTCGGGCCACATGACGTCTGCTGAGTCTTACTCTCAGTCGAGTGCCCCGACTCAGCCAGAATCGGCCCAGATCCACTGTGCTAGCTGGGTTCTGTCTGTGCCTTTCAAGTGAGAAATAAAAATAGTGTTGAAATGTGAATAAGGTTACTGAGAGTCTGTCCAAGTCACTTATGCAAACATGCTTTAAAGTGAATTCTGTTTGCGAGTTTCACATTTCCTGTCAATTTAAGAGCATATTTTAGGTTACTAATTACATTTTTCAAAGCACAGGGCACTAAATGTGACCTAAATCTGCTAATTTAATAAAAATTTGAAGAGATTATTTTTAACTACAGATTTTTGTGGGACATACAGCTACTTGGTCAGACAGAACGAATCAGCGTTAATTCTGAGGTTCTAACAGATGTCAAGATAAAAAGGACAACAGCTTGGTCCCTTCTCTCCAATCCTTTCAACTCCATGCACCATCCCTTTCTCTCCCATCTTCCCGATCCTCTCACTAATTTTATCTCTTTACCCTTTCCTCTTCTGTCTATCCATCTCCCCCAATAACCATCCCCCTGGCTAGGTTAGGGAGGTGGGTCTCCCTCCCTCCCCCACATCTTTCCCCCCATCCCTGTGGCATCAAGTTCAAGAGGTGTGTTGGCCGTTGTTTACTTTGGCATCAAGCCCCTTTCATTTAGTCCTAGTTCATGCGTGACTGGAGTCTCTGTAACTCCTGGACCCTAGAGGCAAGGAAGGTCTCAGTTTAGTGCACGCACGCACGGACGTGCACGCATACACACACACAGTCTTGCGAAGCTATCCTTGTGGGGACATACAATTCAGTCCCATTCAAATTTTCCCTAACCCCTAACCCTAAACCTAACCTAACCCTAAACTGTACCCTTAGCCTAACCCTAACCTTAAGCCTAACTCTAACCCAAAAACCTAACCTTATCCTAACCCTAAAACTAACCTTAGCTCCTAACCCTAATTCTAACCCTAACACTAATTCTAACCTTAACCCTAAACCCCCTAGAAATAGCATTTGACCTTGTGGGGACTAACAAAATGTCCCCAGAAGTATAGTTAAACATGTCCATGCACGCACGCACGCACGCACGCACGCACGCACGCACAGTGTCTTGCTTTGGCATGGCTGGCCCTGCTGTCTGCTGGTGTGTCTCTAATGTCTCTAAAGCTGTTAATTCACTGTAATCACTACAAGATTAGGGGGGGGGGGGTTGTGACTGACTGATGAAGCTGGCAGATAGAACCATCATGCAACCCTTGCCAATCCTATCCACACTCTCCCCCATAAACCTCTCACCCTCTTCTCACCCTCCCCTAACCCTTCACTCACCCTTCTATCAATCACACCCCTGCCCCCCTGTCCCACTCGTCCATTTTGCTCACACTCATATCCCTTATGGCTCACAGACTAGCACAACCCTGATAATTGCTACCTGTCAATAGCAATAACCAGAGCCAAAGATAGGCAGAGTTTGGCCATATGGAGCAGAGATTTTAGAATTGTGATGGCCACCATGTTGGCATCAGGGAAGTAGTGGACGAGAAATACTACATGCAACAATGTGTCTTGCAGCATCATGTAATGACTACTAATACTAAGCCAAACCACAAGGTTATGGAACTCCATTCCACTCCGTTCTCCCTCCATTTAATGTCCCAATGCCAAAACTTGTCTGTTAAAGTTTGGAGAATGGGCACTAGTTCACCCCCCTTCGACCCCTCTGAGCACCCCAAGGAGCCTCTTTCATCTCTTTCATCCTGACAGAGCTGCAGTACGGGTGTAAATGACCATGTCTAATTGCTGCTCAAACACTGTCAGTGAAAACAGGCCAAGTGGTGTCTCTCTTTCAGACAAAGGAGGGAGAGTTTAGGGTCTTTTGTCACTGATGTGTGTGTGTTTGTGTTGTTCAAGAAGGTGTAGTTTCCTGCGTGACCACGCCCATAAAACCAGATTTATGGTTGTTTGGTGAAGTGATTTCGCAAACAAAAATGAATACAGGGAGGGAGAGAGGAGATATGGGTGTGTGAACCTGCTGTGATTAAAACATACAATGACAAGAGTTCTGTGTGTGTGTTGGGCACGAAGAAAATACGATTTGAAGCATCTCCTTGGTCCTGGGTCATATTCATTAGGCAGTGGTGTAAAGTAATTAAGTAAAAATACTTCAAAGTACTACATAAGTAGTTTTTTGGGGTATCTGTACTTTACTTTACTATTTCTAAATTTGAAAACTTTTACTTTTACTTCACTACATTCCTAAAGAAAATTATGTACTTTTTACTCCATACATTTTCTTTGACACCCAACAGTACTCGTTACATTTTGAATGCTTAGCAGGACAGGAAAAGGGTCCAATTCACGCACGTATCAAGATAACACATGGTCATCCCTACTGCCTCTGATCTGGCAGACTCACTAAACACAAATGCATTGTTCATAAATGATGTCTGACTGTTGGAGTGTACCCCTGGCTATCCATACATTTTAAAAACAAGAAAATGGTGCCATCTGCTTTGCTTAATATAAGGAATTTGAAATTATTTATACTTTTACTTTTGATACTTAAGTATATTTTAGCAATTACATGTACTTTTGATACTTAAGCATATTTAGAACCAAATACTTTTAGACTTTTACTCAAGTAGTATTTTACTGGGTGACTGTCACGTTCCTGACCTGTTTTCTCTTGTTTTGTATGTCTTTATTGGTCAGGGCGTGAGTGTTGGGTGGGTAGTCTATGTTTTGTATTTCTATGTTGGGTTTTGTGTTCGGCCTGGTATGATTCTCAATTAGAGACAGGTGTGTATCGTTTGTCTCTGATTGAGAGTCATACTAAGGCAGCCAGGGTTTCACTGGGGTTTTGTGGGTGTTTGTTCCTGTGTCAGTGTTTGGGCCACACAGGACGGTTGAAGGTTAGTCACGTTTGTTGTTTTGTAGTTTTGTAGTGTCTTGTTTGCTGTTTTCATTAAAAGTATGATTAATCACCAATCCGCATCTTGGTCCGATCCATGCTCCTCCTCGTCTGAGGAGGAGAACAACAATGACTGCCTTTACAGAAACACCCACCACAACAGGACCAAGCAGATTGGAGCCGGAGGAAAGGAACTAAAGCAATGGAGAGAAGAGGAATGGAGTTGGGAACAAATATTCAACGGAGAAGGACCCTGGGCTAAGGTTGGTGTGAATCGCCGCTCGCGGGAGGAGAAGAAGGCAGCCACAGCCCAGGAGCGGTGGATTGAGGAGGCAGCACGTATGAGAGGCTGGAAGCCCGAGAGGCTCACCCAAAAATTTCTTGGGGGGGGGCTAAAGGGGATTGTGGCGAAGCCGGGTTGGATACCTGAGCCAACTCCCCGGGCTTGCCGTGGAGTAAGAGGGCGTCGTACTGGTCAGACACCGTGTTATGCGGTAAAGCGCACGGTGTCCCCAGTACGCGTGCTTAGCCCAGTGCGGGCTATTCCACCTTGCCGCACTGGGAGGGCTAGGTTGGGCATCGAGCCGAGTGCCATGAAGCCGGCCCAACGTATCTGGTCTCCAGTACGTCTCCTCGGGCCGGCGTACATGGCACCAGCCTTACAGGTGGTGTCCCCGGTTCGCCTGTATAGCCCAGTGCGGGCTATTCCACCTCGCCGCACTGGCAGGGCTACGGGGACCATTCAACCTGGTAAGGTTGGGGAGGCTCGGTGCTCAAGAGCACGTGTCCTCCTTCACGGTCCGGTATATCCGGCGCCACCTTCCCACCCCAGCTCAGTACCACCAGTGCCTACACCACGCACCAGGCTTCCAGTGCATCTCCAGAGCCCTGTTCCTCTTCCACGCACTCTCCCTATGGTGCGTGTCTCCAGCCCAGTGCCTCCAGTTCCGGCACCACGCACCAAGCCTCCTGTGCGTCTCCAGAGCCCTGTGCGCACTGTTCCTTCTCCCCGCACTCGCCCTAAGGTGCGTGCCCTCAGCCCGGTACCTCCAGTTCCGGTACCACGCACCAGGCCTAGAGTGCGCCACGAGAGTCCAGTGTGTCATGTTGTTGTTCCCCGCACTAGCCTGAAGGTGCGTGTCCTTATCCCGGTACCTCCAGTTCCGGTACCACGCACCAGGCCTACAGTGCGTCTCAGCCGGCCAGAGTCTGCCGTCTGCCCAGCGGCGCCTGAACTGCCCGTCTGCCCAGCGGCGCCTGAACTGCCCGTCTGCCCAGCGGCGCCTGAACTGCCCGTCTGCCCAGCGGCGCCTGAACTGCCCGTCTGCCCAACGCCGTCTGAACTGTCCGTCTGCCATGAGCCTGCAAAGCCGCCCGTCTGCCATGAGCCTGCAAAGCCGCCCGTCTGCAATGAGCCTACAGAGCCGTCCGCCAGACAGGAGCCGCTAGAGCCGTCCGCCAGACAGGAGCCGCTAGAGCCGTCAGCCAGACAGGAGCCGCTAGAGCCGTCAGCCAGACAGGAGCCGCTAGAGCCTTCCGCCAGACCGGATCAGCCAGAGCCTTCCGCCAGACCGGATCAGCCAGAGCCTTCCGCCAGACCGGATCAGCCAGAGCCTTCCGCCAGACCGGATCAGCCAGAGCCTTCCGCCAGACCGGATCAGCCAGAGCCTTCCGCCAGATCTGACCAGCCAGAGCCGTCAGCCAGCCATGACCAGCCAGAGCCGTCAGCCAGCCATGACCAGCCAGGGCCGTCAGCCAGCCATGACCAGCCAGGGCCGTCAGCCAGCCAGGATCCGCCAGCCAGCCAGGATCCGCCAGCCAGCCCGGAGCTGCCGTCCCTCAGCCCGGAGCTGCCGTCCCTCAGCCCGGAGCTGCCGTCCCTCAGCCCGGAGCTGCCGTCCCTCATCCCGGTGCTGCCCCTTATCCCGGTGCTGCCCCTTATCCCGATGCTGCCCCTTCAGTTAGGTGGGTTTAGTTGGAGGGTGGTCATTGGGAGGGGGATACGGAAGCGGGGAGTGACTATGGTGGGGTGGGGACCTCGTCCACCGCCAGAGCCGCCACCGTGGACAGACGCCCACCCAGACCCTCCCCTAGACTTTGTGCTGGTGCGCCCGGAGTTCGCACCTTAAGGGGGGGGTTCTGTCACGTTCCTGACCTGTTTTCTCTTGTTTTGTATGTCTTTATTGGTCAGGGCGTGAGTGTTGGGTGGGTAGTCTATGTTTTGTATTTCTATGTTGGGTTTTGTGTTCGGCCTGGTATGATTCTCAATTAGAGACAGGTGTGTATCGTTTGTCTCTGATTGAGAGTCATACTAAGGCAGCCAGGGTTTCACTGGGGTTTTGTGGGTGTTTGTTCCTGTGTCAGTGTTTGGGCCACACAGGACGGTTGAAGGTTAGTCACGTTTGTTGTTTTGTAGTTTTGTAGTGTCTTGTTTGCTGTTTTCATTAAAAGTATGATTAATCACCAATCCGCATCTTGGTCTGATCCATGCTCCTCCTCGTCTGAGGAGGAGAACAACAATGACTGCCTTTACAGTGACTTTCACTTTTACTTTCTATTAAGGTATCTATACTTTTACTCAAGTATGACAATTGAGTACTTTTTCCACCACTGTCATTAGGGCATGTAGCGGAAAATCTTATAAAGAGTTTTGCAACAGAGACAGAAATTCAAAGTTTCTTATTGGACAAGTCCAGGTAGTCCCTCACTGTTTCAATCCGTTGTCTTGCATTTGGTGCCTAATGAACACTCTCTACTATCCCCCTTTTACTATGTTTTGTTTGCACTTTATCAAGTATGCTCAATCTAATGTGCATGTTAAACATTATTACCCCCTTATTTGGTTTGTGTTTTCACCCTGGTGTAAATTGCAATTCAAATAAAACTTGATAGATTGTCCTCTCCTCCTCCGCGATATGAACACACAGAGAAAAAAGAAAAGGCCTGTCGCTGTCAGAAACATCATCCTTCCTCCCTCCTTCTCCGTGGACCAGAACAAGACTCTGCAGGTTCCAGGATCATGTTGGATTCTCAGCTTTTGTCATGGAAAGCCAATGATCCTATAGAGTTGATGTTAGAGATCTATAGCTCACCAGAACACAATACTGAAAGCTGCATGGGGAGAGCCCTCAGAATAGACAGATTAAGTCTATCTATCAATCTGTATTACAGGTAAAAAATAACTAAGGTCACTGACAGTGTTGTGTGTTAGAAGAATACAGTTTGCTCTTATTTTCTCATAATACCTAGATCTTCTAAAAGAACCTAAAGGTCAAAATTGGTCTAAGAAATAAAAGTAAAAGCTGCCCTCGCCATATTTTGAAATATGTGCAGATCCTAATTTCAGTCCAAAATCTGGACTACAGCAACCCCAGCAGAGGTAGACGCATGGTGGTGTTTTGATCTCTATTTGTCATGCCCACTGTCCATATTCCTCCAAACACTGCCTCCCAGAGAAACACCACAGGACTGGAAAATGCGGAGGGTGTATTTTGTGTGCTACAGGGTGCGTTTGTCATGAACTTTCACACACATGTGACCAGGAAGTGCACTTGAGGCTTAGTGGGCTGAACTGAACCTGTTTTTGGGAAAAACAAGGGGAGACGTTTTTCCTTTCCTCCTCCTTCCTTCATTCCCTGGAAATGGTTATATGGCTATAATCAGATCTATAGAAGCCACATGGCTTCCTCTCCTCTAATCACAACTGATAATATTATTTAACTGGCTATGACTTTACTTCAGCTAATTTAAGTGATAATGCCCGCTAAGCCGGTGTCTGGAGAATATATTGAAAAGCTGCACACACACCTCGGGGGAAACAAAGAATGACAGACAGACAGACAGACAGGGAAACAGACAGACAGACAGACAGACAGGGAAACAGGGAAACAGACAGACAGACAGACAGGGAAACAGACAGACAGACAGACAGGGAAACAGGGAAACAGACAGACAGACAGGGAAACAGGGAAACAGACAGACAGACAGACAGACAGGGGAACAGGGAAACAGACAGACAGACAGACAGACAGACAGACAGGGAAACAGACAGACAGGGAAACAGGGAAACAGACAGACAGACAGACAGACAGACAGACAGACAGGGAAACAGACAGACAGACAGACAGACAGACAGGGAAACAGACAGACAGGGAAACAGACAGACAGACAGACAGGGAAACAGGCAGACAGACAGACAGGGAAACAGGCAGACAGACAGACAGACAGACAGACAGGGAAACAGGCAGACAGAGAAACAGGCAGACAGGGAAACAGGCAGACAGGGAAACAGGCAGACAGACAGACAGACAGACAGAGAAGCAGGCAGACAGAGGAGCATGTTTGCGTGGCTTTCTGGCTGAACAGGACTGAGCAAACCTGTGTTATCACATCAGAGTAATGCATTGAACAGTGATTTCTATTAGACAGCACAGTCAGCACTATCCTTGATTGAACACCTGGAATACAGCTGGCTGTCCTGGAGCTCAAGGCTGGCTGGGGAGAGAGGAAGTGAGCGAGGGAGGGAAGTTTGGTCAGGCCAGCTGGACATGGGGGTGTGAGAGAGAAAGAGAGGGAGGAAAGAAATTGTGAGGAAGGGGAGAAAGGAGGAGGGGAAAACAGAACGGAAGAACCTGCTAAACAGATGAGTGTCTTTAACTCTGTACAGCAGGGATGGGCAATTTTTGGCCAAATGCAGCCCGCAGCCCCCCTTTTATAGGCCCGCGGATCAATACAAAAACTCAGTTGGGTTCTCAACTTACTGTTACCAGTCAGAATAGTAGAATACACAAGGTGCAATTTGGTTGTGCAGCAGTATTTCTCTTGTTATGTCAGTAACTGACGTTTTTTTTGTTGTTGTTTTTGTTGTTGATTGGTAAGCTATAGGCCAGCTATCTAAACTTGCAGTAATCATAGTCAAATTACCACCCGGGGGGCCCTAATGATTTTGGTAGTTACTCTCACTGCAAACATTTCTCTACCCCTATGGCAAAATGTGTAGAATTGTTGGGAAAATGCTGTTAAACTGCAAATGTTTCTCTCTGATACATAGCAAAATAAGTAGAATTGAATGAAATGAGTTACAAATATGCTAAATCTTCTCTCCGCCCCATGGAAAAACAATTGGTGGCCCCCACCCCATCAAAGTTTGCCCACACAACACATTGTAACCTCACTCAGGGATGTGTCACCTTGTCTGCACACAGACAGTAAGACATTTAGTACACAACACCCAGCAGAGAGTGGAGTGAGTTACAGTGTGTAGCTATGACAACCGATGTGTTGAAACGTGTTCTCCAACACTACATGAAGAAAGAGTTAGTCACTATGTCTCAAATGACACTCTATTCCCTATATAGTGCACTACCTTTGACCAGAGTGCTATGCAGAACCCTAGGCCAAATGAGAAGTGGTTTATCATGCTATGCTTACAGGTATGTGATGAGTGTGATGTTATACATGTAGCTTACTACTAACACCATGTTCAGTGTAGAGAGCACACTAATGTAACACTGGTTTGATGTTGTTGAAGACTAATATAGAAATCTTCTTATCTTTTGTCACTGAGAGTCCATGGGTCTTTCAATAATTAATGGGGCCAATGTGTGACATACGGAAAATCAAAATGATTTTAAACAGAAATAAAAATGATTTTCACGCAGATCCCCATGTGTACTTAGAGGTATAAAAGTGAATATATGCTAATATATGCTAACTCCAGCTATACAAGAACATAGGTATAGGACTGTACATCCTTCAAGCAGGGTTCATACCATACTTTGAACCTCACTATCGCTGTTTTTATAATGAGAAAGTGACCAAAAAACAGGTTCCTTTTTTAATGGAAGGATTTGTATGAAAAGCCAAGTTGAAACCAACATTAGATGTTGTCGTTCTGATAATAACCACATGTGGCTTTACCGCAACAGAGTAGCGCATCACCTTCAATTGAAGCGGCGGGAGACAAACGAAAGTGGCCACATCTCTCACAAAAAGTGATCAAAAATGAAATCACAGATAATTATAACGGAACAGGAGAACTTATAAATTGGCTTCAATATTTACAAGGCCTTTTCAATCACCGAATTGAGGAAATGTCTGATTTTCAAGGTAGGCCTATTCCAGTACTTGAATTTCTGAGCACTAAATTCAAATTTAAGTAGGCTACTTCAAGCCCCTTGTATTGGTTAAAATTAAAGGTGTAACATGGAAAACAAAATGTATTTGTCATGTTTTTTTTTAATGACCAGATCATTACCACTAGGCTATCTAATTTGTTGTCATTATCCAGAATAATTCATAGGAATAGCGTTGACTGTTGCGCAATAGTCTTTCCTACACAGTGGTGACCCCTCGTTCAGGGCAGGTGGGGCTTTTGAGCCTGTTTTGCATGATATTTTGGCATTATTACATGTCACAATGAAAATAAAAATGATAATAACTGAGTTAATAAAGCTGCATACAAACATGGTCTCAGTGTGCTGTCACTCATGGGGACACTACGTTACCGCAAAATCTACAGGGAGAGCTCGAAAATTCAAGCCCCTTGGGTGCTGCAATAGAGTTACATTAGAAGTGCCCATTCAAGGAGACTCAATAGTAAATAGTTACTAATAAACAGTTATATTGACTACGTCAGTCCTAGCCCGCTCATTAATGTCTTCATCAAAATTACAGATTGCCTCATCTGCTTGTCGTTCCCTTATGCCATAGTTTGTACATCTCAATTGTCAGTAGAAACCACATTTGTTTAAACAAGTCAGCCATATCGGCTATGTTCTTTTTAAAGGCAGTAAATGAGGCTGAATGAACTGTTTCTCGGTCAGACAAGTCTCTGCTGATAACCAGGTGTAGCAGTGGTAAGGATTCACTCCATGGTGCTGAAAATAAAGCTCTGCTGTTGGGACAGCTTTATGTAGGCCTTAACAGTTTGTGGGCACCGCTTGTCACCGTTATAGTGCAATGAATGTATTGCTTAGTGTTGTGTTGTGTTGTTTAGGGGCTTTGCTGGCATGCATCAAAACGTATATATATTTTTTTGCCGCACCAAAATTGACATACTAAAATCACCTCTGATCCTACACAATTGCGCACAGTAGACTCTGTCCAATCCAAGGCACAAAAACATATTAAAACATGAAGACATTATCTTGATGCGTTCTCTGTTAAGTCGAACGAGACCCTGCTGTAAATCAAGCGGACAGCAACAGGTGATCAACATCAATTCGCTAGGGATATTAGGGCCAATGTGGATGCAGAAACAACTGTCTTTACGGTGTAATGAATGAGACACTAAAGTATTCTGGCCATTCCTGGCAAAATCCTTTTTTTCAGCAATTTGGCTGTTGTTGCATTAGCATGTACTATCACAACAGCTCTTTGTCAATTGACTGTTATTCAGAAAATTCCTTCCTGGATCAGATGATGATGTGTGAAAATATCATGGCATAACTAATGAGCTGGACACCAAATGAATGTCCAACAATTATTAAAGAACTACGTTAATGATAGTATCGATTTAAGTTTTAAGTAGCAAGGTAAGGTGAATCTTTCAGTCAGACGGATTTGATTTTGAAATCACATTTATTATTTTGGATTTGTGTGCCCATTAAAATGTTCTCACGCTGTAACATAAAGAGACAAGAAATGTTATGTAGTTACACTGCATTTCAGAGATCTCTATAAAAAACAACTGTCCAACAACTAGATCCAGGATTCTTACACGGTTCAAGCTCAACGTCTAATTTAACTGATTAATGCTTAGTATGTGATATAAGGACACTTACACTGCCATAAATGCAAGGAAAGAAAAGTAATGTTTAAAGTCTCGTGATTTTGGACAAATTGGTCAAGACACCAACTGTGATAAAGGGTTAAACATAGGTTTTAAATCAACTCCTGAATTTGAATAAATATACTGTAGCTATGACCCCCCCCCCCCCCCCCCCAGCTGTAACAAGTTGTCCAGCATAGAAAATCCTCACTGGTACCCTAGTTTATAGAAAGACCACTATACAAGCATGCTGAGAAATAACAATGTTATGGTGTTGTCTAGGATTATTATCGTCACATCATTTCAGAGAGATCTGTTGTAAAAACCTGTTGTAAAACTAATATTGGAAATGTTTTTTTTCCATGTGATGAGTAGGTCTCTACGTGTTACAGAAACAGCACGCTTAGTGATGACAGATTAATCAACGCAAGCATGCAGAGATGTCAAGCTATGTTGATGTTGTCCTAGTAACACTGTTTGTTCTGATGTTTAAAATAACAGTTGTCATATTGTCAGGGACGTCTCTATTATCAATCCATTACATCATCTGCCACTTTAAGATTGTCACTTTGCGCTATTATGAAACTGACAACTGAGAGATATAGGTCCACAGAGATATAAGGTTGTTTTGATGTTGTCAAGGACAACGACCCTATCTAATCCACACAGTGGAGGAACCCCAGAAACACGAGGGCAAACCACATCCTCTGGTTGATGTAAGAGACAGTACGACAACAGGAACAATAAGCTACACTTCTACAGGCACTTCACTTGTCCTGTTTGCTTAATTCTTATACTAAAGTTCAGCATATGATAAGTCAATACACACCGATAAGGTTAAGGAAATCACGCATACTTCAAGGATGTTTCATTTATAAATCTGCAGTATGGCACACAGAGACACACAAGCATCCACCCTTAAATGATACCCTATTCCCTGTATAGTGCACTACCTTTGACCAGAGTGCTATGCAGAGCCCTAGGTAAAATGAGAAGTGGGTTATCATGTAATGCTGTTTTGATGTCGTTGAGGACTAAAATAAAAATCTTCTAATCTTTTGTAACTGAAATACTTATCTATCCAAGCAAGATAAACAGCAATGTTCAAATCAAATCATAACAAATAAAATGTTATTTGTCACATGCTTCGTAAACAACAGGTGTAGACTAACAGTGTAATGCTTCCCAACAATGCAGAGAGAAACATTTAAAAATAATAGAAAAATAATAACACAAGGATAAATACACAATGAGTAACAATTTGCTATATACATGGGGTACCAGTACCGAGTCGATGTGCAGGGGTACCGGGTAATTGAGGTAGATATGTACATATAGGTAGGAGTAAAGTGATCAGGCAACAGGATAGATAATAAACAGTAGCAGCAGCGTGTGTGATGAGTCAAAAGAGTTAGTGCAATGCAGATAGTCCGGGTGCTATTTGGTTTAGCAGTCTTAGGGCTTAGGAGTAGAAGCTGTTCAGGGACCTGTTGGTTCTAGACTTGGTCCATCGGTACTGCTTGCAGTGCAGTAACAGAGGAGAACAGTCTATGACTTGGGTGCCTGGAGTCTTTGACAATTTTTAGGGCCTTCCTGTGACAGCGCCTGGTACAGAGGACCTGGATGGCAGGGAGCTCGACCCCAGTGATGTACTAGGCCGTACACACTACCCTCTGCAGCGCCTTGCAGTTGCCGTACCAAGCGGTGATGCAGCCAGTCAAGATGCTCTCAATGGTGCAGCTGTATAACTTTTTGAGGATCTGAGGGCCCATGACAAATCTTTTCAGACTCCTGAGGGGGAAGAGGCGTTGTTGTGTTATCTTCAGGACTGTGTTGGTGTGTGTAGGCCATGTTAATTCCTTAGTGATGTGGACACCACTACAGCCCTGTTGATGTGGATGGGGGCATGCTAGGCCCTCCATTTCCTGTAGTCCACAATCAGCTCCTTTGTCTTGCTGACATTGAGGGAGAAGTTGTTGTCCTGGCACCACACTGCCAGGTCACTGACCTTCTCCCTATAGGCTGTCTCATCGTCGACGATGATCAGGCCTACCACCGTTGGGTCATCAGCAAACGTAATTATGGTGCAGTCACTGCAGCCACGCAGTCGCCACCTGGGGGTGGCCCGTCAGGAAGTCCAGGATTCAGTTGCAGAGGGAGGTGTTCAGTCCCAGGGTCCTGAGCTTGGTGATGAGCTTGGAGGGCCCTATGGTGTTTAATGCTGAGCTGTAGTCACTGAACAGCATTCTCACATAGGTGTTCCTCTTGTCAAGGTGGGAGAGGGCAGTGGAGTGCAATAGAGATTACGTAAAATGTGGATCTGTTGGGACGGTATGCAAATTTGAGTGGGTCCAAGGTGTCTGGGATGATGGTGTTGATGTGAGTCATGACCAGCCTTTCAAAGCATTTCATGGCTACAGATGTGAGTGCTACGGGGCGATAGTCATTTAGACAGGTTACCTTCGCATTCTTGTGCACAGGGACTATGGTGGCCTGCTTGAAATATGTTGGTATTACAGACTGGGTCAGTGAGAGGTTGAAAATGTCAGTGAAGACACTTACCAGCTGGTAATCCATCGGGCCCCACGGCCTTGTGAATTTGAACCTGTTTATAGGTCTTACTCACATTGTCTATGGAGAGCGAGATCACACAGTCGTCCGGAACAATTAGGTCTATAATCAATAGCCTAACTGTTAATATGCATTGCTTTATAAATCAATACTTATTTTCCACCATAATTTGCAAATAAATTCATAAAAAATCTTACAATGTGATTTTCTGGATTTTTTTCTTCTTATTTTGTCTGTCATAATTGAAGTGTACCTATGATGAAAATTACAGGCCTTTCTCATCTTTTTAAGTGGGAGAACTTGCACAATTGGTGGCTGACTAAATACTTTTTTGCCCCACTGTATACTGTATCTACAGAAATAACACATATCCTTCTTCTGTTGCCTGTTTGTTTGTTTAATAATACTGATTCCGTGAGCACCAAGCCTCAAGCACCCGCAAAATGTTGGATAAAACAATTCCACAAATTTGTCTGGTTTAATCTTTGCTATGCTGTAACAAAGGCTTTACAATTTTTTCTTGTTAAAACAGCCTCTGGTACGACTTATAATTTATTGAGTGTTGTTTACACTGTTCCTAATGGGTAGAAAAATGATAAAAAATGATATTGTAATCTAACATAATATGCATGTAGCTCTCGCTCCCATAACCTTCTTTTTATTGATCTCTTTCTTATTGTTATTAGTACAATTATTATTAATATCATCATTATAATGTCATTATCAGATCAAATTGTATTGGTCACATACACATATTTAAAATATGTTATTGTCATGCCCTGACCTTAGAGAGCCTTTTTATTCTCTATTTGGTTAGGTCAGGGTGTGACTAGGGTGGGAAATCTATGTTGTATTTCTATGTTGGCCTGGTATGGTTCCCAATCAGAGGCAGCTGTCTATCGTTGTCTCTGATTGGTGATCATACTTAGGCAGCCTTTTCCCACCTTAGTTTGTGGGATCTTGATTTTGTATAGTTGCTGTGTAGCCTGCAGAACTTTACGTTCGTTTTGTATTTTGTTGTTTTTCGGTGTTCATTTGAATAAAAGTAAGATGTTCGCCTACGACGCTGCACCTTGGTCTCCTCATTCAAACGACGATCATAACAGTTATTGTGGGTGTAGCGAAATGCTTGTGTTCCTAGCTCCAACAGTGCAGTAGTATCAAACAATTCACAACAATACACACAAATCTAAAACTAAAAGAATGGAATTAAGAAATATATAAATATTAGGACGAGCAATGTCGCATTGACTAAAATACAGTAGAATACAGTATACAGTGCATTTGGAAAGTATTCAAACCCCTCATTTTTCCACATTTTGTTACGTTACAGCCTTATTCTAAAGTGATTAAATAGTTTTAACCCCTCATTAGTCTACACACAATACCTCATAATGACAAAGCAAAAATACGTTTTAGAAATGTTTGCTAATTTATAAAAAAATTGAATATAAGATTTACATAAGTAAATCCCAGCGTCGTCCGGGTTTGGCTGGGGTAGGCCATCATTGTAAATAAGACTTTCTTCTTAACTGCCTTGCCTAGTTAAATAAAGGTTAAATAAAGGTTAAATATAAAAATACAAATAAATTAACTATTCAAACCCTTTACTCAGTACTTTGTTGAAGCATCTTTGGCAGCAATTATAGCCTCAAGTCTTCTTGGGTATGACGCGTCAAGCTTGGCACACCTGTATTTTGAGTTTCTCCTATTCTTCTCTGCAGATCCTCTCAAGCTCTGTCAGGTTGGATGGGGAGCGTCGCTGCACAGCTATTTTCAGGTCTCTCCAGAGATGTTCGATCGGGTTCAAGTCTGGACTCTGGCTGAGCCACTCAAGGACATTCAGAGACTTGTCCCGAAGTCCCTCCTGCGTTGTCTTGGCTGTGTGCTTAGGATCGATGTCCTGTTGGAGGGTGAACCTTTGCCGCAATCTGAGCACTCTTGAACAGATTCATCAAGTATCTCTCTGTACTTTGCTCCGTTCATCTTTCCCTCGATCCTGACTAATCTCCCAGTCCCTGCCGTTGAAAAACATCCCCACAGCATGATGCTGCCACCACCATGCTTCACCGTAGGGATGGTGACAGGTTTCCTCAAGAGGTGACGCTTGGCATTCAGGCCAAAGATTTCAATCTTGCTTTCATCAGATCAGAGAATATTTTTTCTCATGGTCTGAGAGTCCTTTAGTGTCTTTCGGCAAACTCCAAGCGGCTGTCATGTGCCTTTTACTGAGGAGTGGCTTACGTCTGGCCACTCTACCATAAAGGCCTGATTGGTGGAGTGCTGCAGAGATGGTTGTCCTTCTGGAAGGTTCCCCCATCTCCACAGAGGAACTCTGGAGCTCTGTCAGAGTGACCATCGGGTTCTTGGTCACCTCCTTGACCAAGGCGCTTCTCCCCCCGAATGCTCAGTTTGGCCGGGCAGCCAGCTCTAGGAAGAGTCTTGGTGGTTGCAAACTTCTTCCATTTAAGAATGATGGAGGCCACTGTGTTCTTGTGGACCTTCAACGCTGCAGAAATGTTTTGGTACCCTTCTCCAGATCTGTGCCTCGACACAATCCTGTCTAGGAGCTCTACGGACAATTCCTTCGACCTCATGGCTTGGTTTTTGCTCTGACATACACAATCAACTGTGGGTCCTTATATAGACAGGTGATTGCTTTCCAAATCATGTCCAATCAATTTCATTTACCACAGTTGGACTCCAATCAAGTTGTAGAAACATCTCAAGGATGATCAATGGAAGCAGGATGCACATAAACTCAATTTCGAGTCTCATAGCAAAAGGTCTGAATACTTATGTAAATAAGCTATTTCTATTTTATGTGTTATACATTTGCTCAAATTTATAAAAACCTGTTTTCGCTTTGTATCGTGTGTAGATTGATGAGGGGGAAAAAATTATTGAATCCATTTCAGAACAAGGCTGTAACATAACAAAATGTAGAAAAAGGGAAGGGGTCTGAATAATTGTACTGTACATATGAAAATGAGTAAAGCAGTATGTAAACATGATTAAAGTGACCAGTGATTCCATGTCTATGTACATAGGGCAGGAGCCTCAAAGGTGCAGGGTTGAGTAACCGGGTGATAGCCGGCTAATGATGGCTATTTAACAGTCTGATGGCCTTGAGATAGAAGCTGTTTTTCAGTCTCTTAGTCCCAGCTTTGAGGCACCTGTACTGACCTGGCCTTCTGGATGATAGCGGGGTGAACAGGCCGTGGCTCGGGTGGTTGATGTTCTTGATGTTTTTTTGGCCTTCCTGTGACATTGGGTGCTGTAGGTGTCCTGGAGGGCTGGCAGTGTGCCCCCGGTGATGCGTTGGGTAGACTGTACCACCCTCTGGAGAGCCCTGCGGTTGCGGGTGGTGAAGTTGCCATACCAGGCGGTGATACAGCCCGACAGGATGCTCTCAATTGTGCATCTGTAAAAGTTTGTGTCTTAGGGGCCAAGCCGAATTTCTTCAGCCTCCTGAGGTTGAGGAGGTGCTTCTGAGCCTTCTTCACCACACTGTCTGTGTGGGTGGACCATTTCAGATTGTCAGTGATGTGTACACCAAGGAACTTGAAGCTTTTCACCTTCTCCGCTGCGGTCCCGTCGATGTGGATAGGGGCATGCTCCCTCTACTGTCTCCTGAAGTCCACGATCAGCTCCTTCATTTTGTTGACGTTGAGGGAGAGGTTATTTTCCTGGCACCACTCCGCCAGGTTCCTCACCTCCTCCTTGTAGGCTGTCTCATCATTGTTGCTAATCAGGCCTACTACTATTGTGACGTCTGCAAACTTGATGATTAAGTTGGAGGCGTGCATAGCCACGCAGTCATTGGTAAACAGGGAGTACAGGAGGGGGTTGAGCACGCACCCTTGTGGGGCCCCTGTGCAGGATCAACATAGTGGAGTTCTTGCTTCCTACCTTCACCACATGGGGGCGGCCCGTCAGGAAGTCCATGACCCAGTTGCACAGGGCGAGGTTCAGACCCATGATAAGCTTGGAGGGTACTATGGTGTTGAAGGCTGAGCTATAGTCAATGAACACCATTCTGACATAGATATTCCTCTTATCCAGATGGGATAGGGCAGTGTGCAGTGCGATGGCGATTGCAACGTCTGTGGATCTATTGGGGCAGTATGCAAATTGAAGTGGGTCTAGGATGTCAGGTAAGGCGGAGGTGATATGATTCTTAACTAGCCTCTCAAAGCACTTCATGATGTCAGAAATGAGTGCTACGGGGCTCTTGTCATTTAGTTCAGTTACCTTTGCTTTCCTTTGCTTTTGGGTACAGGAACAATGGTGGACATCTTGAAGCAAGTGGGGACAGCAGACTGGGATAGGGAGAGATTGAATATGTTTGTAAACACTCCAGCCAGCTGGTCTACGCCATGCTCTGAGGACACCCCCATAGAGACTGGGGATGCTGTCTGGGCCGGCAGCCTTGTGAGGCTTACTCACGTAAGCCATGGAGAACGAGAGCCCACAGTCCTTGGGAACGGGCCGCGTTGGTGGCAATGTGTGTTCTTCAAAGCACACCGTACCTTCTCTGCTATGCAATCTGGTTTCCGAGCTGGTCATGGGCGCACCTCAGCCACGCTCAAGGTCCTAAACAATATCATAACCGCCATCGATAAGAGACAATACTGTGCAGCTGTATTCATCGACCTGGCCAAGGCTTTTGACTCTGTCAATCACCACATTCTTATCGGCAGACTCAACAGCCTTGGTTTCTCAAATAACTGCCTCGCCTGATTCACCAACTACTCCTCAGACAGAGTTCAGTGTGTCAAATCGGAGGGCCTGTTGTCCGGACCTCTGGCAGTCTCTATGGGGGTGCCACAGGGTTCAATTCTCGGGCCGACTCTTTTCTCTGTATACATCAATGATGTCGCTCTTGCTGCTGGTGATTCTCTGATCCACCTCTACGCAGACGACACCATTCTGTATACTTCTGGCCCTTCTTTGGACACTGTGTTAACTAACCTCCAGAAGAGCTTCAATGCCATACAACTCTCCTTCCGTGGCCTCCAACTTTTCTTAAATGCAAGTAAAACTAAATGCATGCTCTTCAACTGATCGCTGCGCGCACCTGCCCGCCCGTCCAGCATCACTACTCTGGACGGCTCTGACTTATAATATGTGGACAACTACAAATACCTAGGTGTCTGGTTAGACTGTAAACTCTCCTTCCAGACTCACATTTAGCATCTCCAATCCAAAATTACATCTAGAATTGGCTTCCTATTCCGCAACAAAGCATCCTTCACTCATGCTGCCAAACATACCCTTGTAAAACTGACCATCCTATCGATCCTCGACTTCGGCGATGTCATTTACAAAATAGCCTCCAATACCCTACTCAATAAATTTTGTCACCAAAGCCCCATATACTACCCACCACTGTGACCTGTACGCTCTCGTTGGCTGGCCCTCGCTTCATACTCATCGCCAAACCCACTGGCTCCAGGTCATCTACAAGACGCTGCTAGGTAAAGTCCCCCCTTATCTCAGCTCGCTGGTCACCATAGCAGCACCCACCTGTAGCACGCGCTCCAGCAGGTATATCTCTCTGGTCACCCTCAAAACCAATTGTTCCTTTGGCCGCCTCTCCTTCCAGTTCTCTGCTGCCAATGACTTCGACGATGTCATTTACAAAATAGCCTCCAACACTCTACTCAACAAATTGGATGCAGTCTATCACAGTGCCATCCGTTTTGTCACCAAAGCCCCATATACTACCCACCACTGCGACCCGTATGCTCTCGTTGGCTGGCCCTAGCTTCATATTCATCGCCAAACCCACTGGCTCCAGGTCATCTATAAGTCTTTGCTAGGTAAAGCCCCACCTTATCTCAGCTCACTGGTCACCATAGCAGCACCCACCCGTAGCACGCACTCCAGCAGGTATATTACACTGGTCACCCCCAAAGCCAATTCCTCATTTGGCCGCCTTTCCTTCCAGTTCTCTGCTGCCAATGACTGGGCCAAATTGCAAAAATCACTGAAGCTGGAGACTCATATCCCCCTCACTAACTTTAAGCACCAGCTGTCAGAGCAGCTCACAGATCACTGTACCTGTACATAGCTCATCTGTAAATAGCCCATCCAACTACCTCATCCCCATACTGTTATTTATTTTTGCTCCTTTGCACCCCAGTATCTCTACTTGCACATTCATCTTCTGCACATCTATCACTCCAGTGTTTAATTGCTAAATTGTAATTATTTTGCCACTATGGCCTATTTATTGCCTTACCTCCCTTATCTTACCTCATTTGCACACACTGTATATAGACTTTTTTTCTATTGTGTTATTGACTGTATGTTTGACTCTGTGTTGTTGTTTGTGTCGCACTGCTTTGCTTTATCTTGGCCAGGTAGCAGTTGTAAATGAGAACTTGTTCTCAACAAGCCTACCTGGTTAAATAAATGTGAAATAAAAAATTAAATAAAAAAGCGGCGAAGAACATGTTTAGCTTGTCTGCGAGCAAGATGTCGGTGTCCGCCGACGTGGCTGGTTTTCCTTTTGTATTCCGTGATTTCCTGTAGACCCTGCCACATAAGTCTCATGTCTGAGCCGTTGAATTGTGACTCTACGTGGTCTCTGTACTGACGTTTTGCCTGTTGTATTGCCTTACGGAGGGAATAACTATGTTTGTTCGGGACCGACCATATTCCCAGTGCCGTGGTTAAATGCGGTGGTCCTCGCTTTCAGTTTTGCGTGAATGCTGCCATCTATCCACGGTTTCTGGTTTGGGTAGGTTTTAATATTCACAGTTCCATAAAAAGCATGAGCTGGCGCACACCCAGAGAAAATGATTTAGTGTAGAAGTGCTGACAACAGTGAATAAACTGTAAGCTATAAAAAAAAAGAGAGTCGCACACCCCATATATAAACTCCCAGTAATTTATTGGGTAAACCACCAACGTTTCGGCATCACTGTGCCTTCTTCAGGGTAATATCATGAATGCTTGAACCAGGTTATGTAGACAAAACAGTGCAATTAGTGCAACCAATGACAATAGTGAGGGGTGTGCCATATATTAATTATAATTAATTGAGTGAAACTGTTAAAAGAGAATAGTTTACAGCATATTGAATATATTAGGCTATTGTTATCATTAGCATATGATTATCATCAACATACATTATTGTTTAATTTAATTTCACTTATATGTTTAATTGTTGCCAATTTCATGTAATCTTTTGGTTCAACCATAATGTATAATAAGCATCATCAACAGGGGGAACATATTGGGTGTACGCGGATAAGCTGTAGAAAGAATATATATATTTATAAGACTTTTATAAAAAATATAATGTTCATAAGAAGTTCACAATGGGAACATTCCCAATATACACTTCCTGATGAACTCAGTCACTGTGTCTGTGTATACGTCAATGTTATTCTCAGAGGCTACCAAGAACATATCCCAGTACGTGTGATCAAAACAATCTTGAAGCATGGATTCCGATTGGTCAGACTAGCGTTGAATAGACCTTAGCACGGATACTTCCTGTTTGAGTTTCTGGATTCATAGGAATGGAGGAGCAGAATGGAGCCGTGATCTGATTTGCCGAACCGAGGGCTGGGGAAGGTATTGTAGCCATCCCGGAAGGGGGAGTAACAATGGTCGAGAGTTTTACAGGCAATGCTTTAATAGAACTTCGGTAGCGTTTTCCTAAAATTTGCTTTGTTAAAATCCCCAGCTACAATAAATGCGGCCTCAGGATATGTGGTTTCCAGTTTGCACAAAGTCCAGTGTAGTTCCATGAGGGCCATTGTGATATCGACTTGAGGGGGAATATACACGGCTGTGACTATAACCGAAGAGAATTCTCTTGGGAGGTAATACGGTCAGCATTTGATTGTGAGGTATTCTAGGTCGAGTTCCTTCACGTTATCACAATCACACCATGAGAGGTTAATCATGAAACATACACCACCGCCTTTCTTCTTCCCGGAGAGTTCTTTATTCCTGTCTGCTCGATGTACTGAGAACCCAGCTGGCTGTATGGACCGGGACAGTATATCCGGAGAGAGCCATGGTTCTGTGAAACAGTGTATGTTACAGTCTCTGATGTCTCTCTGGAAGGAGATCCTCACCCTGAGCTTGTCTACTTTATTGTCCAGGGACTGAACATTAGCGAGTAATATACTCAGAAGTGGTGGATGGTGGCCTGCTTAGTCGGACTAGAAGTCCTCTCAAAATACCTCTTCTCCACAGGAGCGTCTTGAGCAGCTTCTGGGATGAGTTCAATTTATATATCTTTTTTACTCGTTAGAACAGACTCTCTGGTACAGTTAAAATGTATTTAGTGTTGTTTACACTGTTCCAAATGGTCAGAAATATAATCATATTTTAATTTAACAGCACCTGTTTGGCACACATAATACTCACGCAATTTGCAACAGTTTGCTACAGCACACAGCAAATTTGCGGGTGTTAAAATATCAGTGTTGAGGAAAAAGTGTTGTGAGTGTTATATCTGAGTGTTGATTTTAGTGGGGTTAACACCAGTGGGATTGAAAGTGAAACCACCTGCAGTGAATAAATTAAGTGTTATTTGAATCACAGTGCAATCACCACTGCATGGTGTTTTTGTTACTCGACTGTGTTGAGCTAATTTCCATTAACTCTCTCAGAGTAAATAAGGCATAGGAGGGGCCACATTATCATATTTCCCAGCATGCTTTGTTGCAGGTTGCATATTAGAATACCTTGTTTTAATATCTGTTTCTGCATGCACCTTGATTAATTGATCTTATAATACACAAAGATAAATAACATAAATTTTTCTAAAGTAATTCAATCTATAAGTGGTTGGACTTATTTCACCAGTTATTGACATGGTTGTTCCAGTTTAGATGGTTTAGGTAGCCTCATTTATCAATCTTCCCTTCCTTGTCAGTCATTCTAACTGCAGTTGCTGGTGACTAAAAGTTCCAACTGTTAGCTATCCTAACTCTGTCTGGATTCCAATTGGAATTATATAACACTTTGCCAGAATAATGTGACTTGCTGATGTGGCAATGTGAGTTTCAGACCACTGTGTTAGGTTAAAAGTAGGCTGTCGAAGTATGATATTGTCCAAAAAAAGTTATGTATTGTCATAAATAATGACATTTGTATTATAAAATATTAACTTAGGCACTTGGTGAAGGCAACAGGACTGAAAACCATTGAATATAGAAATCTTCTCATATTTAGTCGCTGAATGAGAGACTTGTCTATTCAAGCAAGATCATTTTTTTCTCTCCATGTGATGAGTAGGTCTCTACATGTTACAAAAACAGCATGCTTAGTGATGACAGAATAATCTATGCAAGCATGCAGAGATGTCAAGCTATGTTGATGTTGTCAAGGACAAAGTATTATCAACACATAGTAACACTGTTTGTTAAAATAACAGTTGCCATGTTGTCAGGGACTTCTCTATATTACCATCTGCTACTTTAAGATGGTCACTTTGGGCTATTACGAAACTGACATGTATATGACAACTGGACAGTTTTGCACAGAGATATAAGGTTGTTTTGATGTTGTCAGGGACAACGGCCCGATTTAATTCACACGGTGGAGAAACCCCAGAAACAGAGGGGAAAACCACATCCTCTTGATGATGTAATCGACAGTACGATAACAGGAACAATAAGCTACACTTCTACAGGCACTTCAAAGGTCAAATAGGGGGTGCTTATATTTGTCCTGTTTCACTGCAGGTACAAGTGGGTAACCTGTACGAGTGTGAGGTGTGAAATGGAAATGTGTTTCTTGCATATCTAAACTCCCTGAGAGAGTGGGGTCACAGCCAGGGATGTATCCCGTTTGGGTCGCTCTTATACTAAAGTTCAGCGTACGATAAGTCAATACACACTGATAAGGTTGGGTAAATCACACATACTGTAATGATGTTTCATTTATAAATCTGCAGTATGGCACACAGAGACACACAATGCTACAGGGTCAAACTCTGTGTGTGTGTGTGTGTGTGTGTGTGTGTGTGTGTGTGTGTGTGTGTGTGTGTGTGTGTGTGTGTGTGTGTGTGTGTGTGTGTGTGTGTGTGTGTGTGTGTGTGTGCCTTCTCCTCTCCTCACTAATGGTTTGTATGTTCCAGGTCTGCTAACCACCAAGGTTACTGAGTAACCACGGCAGGTCAGACAATGACTTTTCAATAGGGTGATATATACTGTATGTTAATCACGTTGCTGAACCTATAACTGCATGGTGGACTCAGGTCCTGTTGAGAGGGAAGGAAGTTTAAACTATTCAAAACATGATTCCTTATTGGGAGGAAGGACTGCTTATTATAGAGCTACATCATCAGTAGGCTACATGGTTGTTAAGGTAAAGATCTGAGTAGAGTATAGATAATGATATTTATAACTACCCGAAGATAGTCCATCTGTGTCTTTTTCAACGGGGGATAATGAAGCATAGTGGGCAGAACAAGCAAGGAAGTGGACAGAGCCAAGAACGAGCTAGTAAGATCCTATTGCCGCGTTCTAGTGAATGCCTTCGCTGTGAAGCAATAACTAAATTCGCCCTCGCACTCCTTGTAAACAATGCAAGTTTTAGAAACCTTGGCAAAGTGCACAAAGTTTTGTAGACGTGACCCTATGTTTGGAACAGATTCTAGTTTAGGGAACAGAAAACGGTGTTGAGATCGGGCTTTTCTTCGATGAGAAAATCAGCAGAACGTCGGCCCAGTTCCAACTCGCTCCATCTTCTCCCACTGCCGGCTACTGGGCTTCCTCTCACTACCATATTTGGTGGGGAGTGGAAATTCCAACCAGACTCAGATTTATACATCCAGTGTAACATCTGGCTCCCTGTTATATCGGTGGTATAGGGTTATATCATCAGTAGGCTACATGGTTGGTAGGTTAGGGGATCTGAGGGATGTGCTGAAACATGATCTGATAATCTGCTTACTAAGGTGGTCAGTCTGTCAGCAGTCTGTCAGTAATAGTCTGTCTGTCTGTCTTTGGGCCAGTCTGTCTGTCAACAGTGTGGTTCATTAGATTCTCCTCAGACTGCACTGTAAGGTCTCTCTCTGTCAGTCTGTGTGTGTGACTTCACAGTGAGGTGAAGATCTCAAAGAGAGCCTGTCAGAGGCAGGTGTCAGGTGGGTTGTGTGTCATACCTGGCTTGGTGTGTGTGTGTAAGTGTGTGTGCAAGTGTGTGTGCATTCTCACAATTAAGTATACTGTACATCTCAATGACTCTTTCAGACATCAAGCCACCTACATGTGAGATCATCAGCCAGTGCCAGGTGTCAACAGGCTGTGTGTGTGTGTGTGTATAGCCCCCCCTTCCATCCATCAGTCTGCATGGTGGGGTCCCAGCCGCAAACACCTGTGGTGATTAGTGAGGGCTACTATAGCAGAGCTGTCATTACTGCCTAATGAAGCAGCCATAAAACACTGGGGCTGCTGCCTCCTGTCTACACAGCCTGTGCATGTGTGTGTGTGTGTGCAATGATCAGTAATAAAGTTGCCCTGTCTCCTGTCTGTGTTCACAACTGCAGGGCAGTGAAAGCCTTTATGGGTCTCTGCGTGTGTGTGTGTGTATCTGCATTAGAAGTGTTTTCACAAAGGTTTTCCCAGAATCCCGTGCCTGCACCTCCGTGCCCTGGCATGTGTTATTGTTTGACATCATCACTTCCTCTCCATTACGAGCTTCCTGTTCCCCTGGTTCACACATTTTTGGGGGGTGTTTAACTTTTATTTAACTAGGCAAGTCAGTTAAGAACACGTTCTTATTTACAATGACGGCCTACCCCGGCCAAAACCGGACGACGCTGGGCCGCCCTATGGGACCCCCAATCACGGCCGGATGTGATACAGCCTGGATTCGAATCAGGAACTGTAGTGACGCCTCTTGCACTGAGTCGCAGTGCCTTAGACCGCTGCACCACTCGGGAGCCTCATTACCATCAGGAAATATGTGAGACATTAACTGTCAATCTAGCTCTCCTATCCTATGGTAACCAGTGATCAATCAATTAACACCCAACCAATCAATCCTGATTCCTGTTCAATGGCACTGCACGTTCACACCAGTGTATAGTCCATAAAAGACAGGTCACATTGTGTGTGTGTGTTCCAGGACTGTACTGATTAATGTCATTTGAGCCCTGGAGCATAGAGAGCTCACAACAACAGAGGTCAGACTATGTAACTAAGCAACTGTTCCAGTTCTAGAACAGATTCAGGTCAAATAGTCACACTATCGAAGAGCAACTCCACTACAACCTACGAGTGTTAAGTGATCCGAGTTGTTCTGTCATTGGAACTGGCTGTATTCCAGTGTGGTCACTGTTGTGTCTATGGCTCTGAGAGACTGAATAGAATATGACAGTGTATCTCTATGGACTAAATGGCCCTCAGACACGGAACCCTGTGACGTGTGTTCTGGGGAAGTCCCTAAAGACCTAAACAGTTGTCTGAATGGCATCTCATACACAAACAAACACAGCTATCAGCGATTGACTCACAGAACATCCCACACGTCTAGACGACTTCTCTCTCCATTACAGTCTGGGAGAGGGGTGAAAACAGCAGGTCCAGGTGTATTATCATAGCGTGTGTGTGTCCTAGTCATTGAAAGTCAATTTGTCATTGTTCCACCAGCGAGGTTGATAAACAGTGGGTCAATCAAACAGCTTGTAAAGGAAGCAGACAGGACCATGTCATTACAAACAACACACCCCAAGGAGATTACTCCCCTGTGAATAGAAGTTCACCCTAACCACTGATTCAGGGTCAGATTTATGTTGACCCCGTTAATGGTTAGTTATGATTGGGGGTAGGGTGATCTGATCCTAGATCTATCTTAATTCCAGAAGCAGAGAGTGGATGGGGTAAGCCTTGGCCTGAGGCAGGGGAAGCTGGGTTACCCTAAGTGGAGACAAGGGTTTTCTTGTACTTGGCTAACAAGGATTGTAACAGTGACCAGAAAAGAAAATTCAAAAAGATCCAAAGACAGTTGGCGCGCACACACACACACACACACACACACACACACACACACACACACACACACACACACACACACACACACACACACACACACACACACACACACACAAACACACACACACACACACACACACACACACACACACACTGTCGTGGAAGCATTCCAGGAACTCCTTCAGATTCTCAGAACAGGGCTAATGGTCTTCACTAGCACAATTGGGTTCAACCATGACACATTACCCACCAACGCCAAAAACAAAAACAGGACATGACTGATCATTTATGAGTTTATTCCAACTTTGTACATATTTACACCATTTTATTCCATTATAATCAATGACAAACAAATCAACAAACAGAATGAAACAGATGGATCAAACACACCAGCAATGTCAGGAATTACTAGAATCATAATGGAAGAGATCTGATATACAGAAGTGTTTAGACAGGCCACAGTTCAATCATGCCACTTCAGGTAGGTCTGTAGTCAATCAAATCAGACACATCCAACACACAGATAGCAGAACACACACACCAACAACCAACCTACGAGAGAGAGAGCAACAGAGTCAGAGTGGAAACAGGCCACTAATCCTCCATCACGCCAGGGAACGAGAAAGAGAGAGAGGTCAAGCTACTGAGTGAAGAGATAAGGAGTTTCCACGTGTGCACTGTGCTGCCCAACACTGGTGAGGCAAACTTCGGAGAAATGACCGATGATACCTCTCTCTTTCTCAGTAGTTGTTTTCCCCCTTCCCTCCTGTTCCTCCATCCCCTCTATAGAAGTTCTCTGCGTCCTCCAAGAGCTTCTATTAATCATACACTTTTCCCCAGCAACACACATCACTATGTGTGTGTGTGCCAGTGTTTGTGTGGGTGGGGGTCCTGTAATGAAAGCTCAGATTCCTGGGGGGGCTGAGAAGAGCAGTGAGTGTCATAAGGTCTGGTGGTCAGGAAGGGAATGAGCAGTGCTTGTTGATATAGATAGAGCACATGAACACACACACACACACACACACACACACACACACACACACACACACACACACACACACACACACACACACACACACACACACACACACACACACACACACACACACACACACACACACACACAGAGATGAAGGTGTTGCTCAACATTTAACTGAGCGTGTGCAGTCAGATGGGAAATCCCCCCCCCCCCCCCCTCACAGTCCCGACATTCCACAGGAGCCAAGTGAGTGCTGGACACCCCGTGTGTGTCTCTATGTGTGTGTGTCAGGTCAAAGGCCACAAGACAAAGGAAGTCCAAAAACAGAGATGCTCTCTCAAGTTCACCTCCGACCGACACTGAACAAACAACGACTGTGTGTGTGTGTTTGTGTGTCCAAGGGCACCAGCATCTGCCCAAAACCCCCTAAAACAACATCCTGGACCTCACTGTCTTGACCTTAGTCTAGGGGCCTAAGAAATGTTAATAGGGAGAAATGTTAATTAGCAGCAATGTCACTCTTATGTCACTGTAATGTCACTTCAATGTAAAGTTATAGCGCAGGGTTATGAGCTGTGGCAAAACACAACTCAACATTCTTATATTTACATTTTAGTCATTTAACAGACGCTCTCATTCAGAGCAACTTACACAAATAATTAGGGTTAAGTGCCTTGCTCAAGGGCACATGGGCATATTTTTCACCTAACCTTTCGGTTCCTGGCCCAACGCTCTTAACCGCTAGGCTACGTGCCGCCCTACATATCAGGCATTCATAAAATCATACATAAAAAAACAACATACAAATTTATGTCAGTAGGACATTCTAATGGATAGTACTGACAGCCCATTCACTGTGTGGCCCTGTAGTCCTGTACACAGTCATCTGAAGGCCATTATCATTATACTTCACACACTGTCCTGATAAGCCAGAAATGATGTCTCACTCTCAGGTACTGGACAGCATGGTGGAGGTGAAGATCTGTTGCAGGATCTGAGGGATGTGCTTGGTGTCCATGGCAACGAAGGACCGCCCAGCCGGCAACGTTCTCTGGAGCCTGGAGAGAGAGACAGAGACAGAGAGAGACAGAGACAGAGACAGAGACAGAGACAGAGAGAGAGAGAGAGAGAGAGAGAGAGAGAGAGAGAGACAGAGACAGAGACAGAGACAGAGACAGAGAGAGAGAGAGACAAAGACAGAGACAGAGAGAGAGAGAGAGAGAGACAGAGACAGAGACAGAGACAGAGACAGAGACAGAGACAGAGACAGAGACAGAGAGAGAGAGAGAGAGAGAGAGAGAGAGAGAGAGAGAGAGAGAGACAGAGACAGAGACAGAGACAGAGACAGAGACAGAGACAGAGACAGAGAGAGAGAGACAAAGACAGAGACAGAGACAAAGACAAAGACAGAGAGAGAGAGAGACAGAGACAGAGACACAGAGAGACAAAGACAGAGAGAGAGAGAGAGAGAGAGAGAGAGAGAGAGAGAGAGACAGAGACACAGAGAGACAGAGAGACAAAGACTGAAGCTGAATGTGGATACTCCAATGAGAAAGAAACCCCACTTTCCGAGGACAAATGTTCCAGATGTTTCCATGAGCCAATGAATGAACGCGAGACAATAGTTGTCATTGACAGGCAGAACTGGGAAGAGGGAGATGTGGTGGGCAAAGTCAGTAAGATACTTTCACTGACTTTATCTCTCTCTCTCTCCCTCTCTCTCTCCCTCTCTCCCTCCCTCTCTCCCTCCCTCCCTCTCTCCCTCTCTCTCTCTCTCCCTCTCTCTCTCCCTCTCTCTCTCCCTCTCTCTCTCTCTCCCTCTCTCTCTCCCTCCCTCCCTCCCTCCCTCCCCATAGTTAGCTGTGTCCCTAAATCCCCCCCCTTCCCTCTTTCTTTTCCATTTTATTCCAGTCATTATGTCATGATGATCACTGCTTTTTAGGTCATGGCAGTGACCAGCTTAGAGACACCACAGCCACAGAAACAGGGAGGAATATACTGCCACATATAACTCTCTGTCTTCTCTCCCCCTTGCTCCCTCCCTCTCTCTCTCTAACTGGGTTCTAAGCTATAGAGAGACCACAGAGAGACTGAGACGGAGGTTAAAGCCACTCATAGACATTCTCCAGCCTGAGGCCGGGACAGAACGACAAACAATATGGCCCACACAATTCAGACTTCAAAGGACACGCGACGCCAACCATACAAGCCATAACACAGGCCAGACAACACTGTGCGTGTGTACAGTGGGGAGAACAAGTATTTGATACACTGCCGATTTTGCAGGTTTTCCTACTTACAAAGCATGTAGAGGTCTGTAATTTTTATCATAGGTACACTTCAACTATGAGAGACGGAATCTAAAACAAAAATCCAGAAAATCACATTGTATGATTTTTAAGTAATTCATTTGCATTTTATTGCATGACATAAGTATTTGATACATCAGAAAAGCAGAACTTAATATTTGGTACAGAAACCTTTGTTTGCAATTACAGAGATCATACGTTTCCTGTAGTTCTTGACTAGGTTTGCACACACTGCAGCAGGGATTTTGGCCCACTCCTCCCTACAGATCTTCTCCAGATCCTTCAGGTTTCGGGGCTGGGTACAGAAACCTTTGTTTGCAATTACAGAGATCATACGTTTCCTGTAGTTCTTGACTAGGTTTGCACACACTGCAGCAGGGATTTTGGCCCACTCCTCCCTACAGATCTTCTCCAGATCCTTCAGGTTTCGGGGCTGTCGCTGGGCAATACGGACTTTCAGCTCCCTCCAAAGATTTTCTATTGGGTTCAGGTCTGGAGACTGGCTAGGCCACTCCAGGACCTTGAGATGCTTCTTACGGAGCCACTCCTTAGTTGCCATGGCTGTGTGCTTCGTGTCGTTGTCATGCTGGAAGACCCAGCCACGACCCATCTTCAATGCTCTTACTGAGGGAAGGAGGTTGTTGGCCAAGATCTCGCGATACATGGCCCCATCCATCCTCCCCTCAATACGGTGCAGTCGTCCTGTCCCCTTTGCAGAAAAGCATCCCCAAAGAATGATGTTTCCACCTCCATGCTTCACGGTTGGGATGGTGTTCTTGGGGTTGTACTCATACTTCTTCTTCCTCCAAACACGGCGAGTGGAGTTAGACCAAAAAGCTCTATTTTTGTCTCATCAGACCACATGACCTTCTCCCATTCCTCCTCTGGATCATCCAGATGGTCATTGGCAAACTTCAGACAGGCCTGGACATGCACTGGCTTAAGCAGGGGGACCTTGCGTGCGCTGCAGGATTTTAATCCATGACGGCGTAGTGTGTTACTAATGGTTTTCTTTGAGACTGTGGTCCCAGCTCTCTTCAGGTCATTGACCAGGTCCTGCCGTGTAGTTCTGGGCTGATCCCTCACCTTCCTCATGATCATTGATGCCCCACGAGGTGAAATCTTGCATGGAGCCCCAGACCGAGGGTGATTGACCGTCATCTTGAACTTCTTCCATTTTCTAATAATTGCGCCAACAGTTGTTTCCTTCTCACCAAGCTGCTTGCCTATTGTCCTGTAGCCCATCCCAGCCTTGTGCAGGTCTACAATTTTATCCCTGATGTCCTTACACAGCTCTCTGGTCTTGGCCATTGTGGAGAGGTTGGAATCTGTTTGATTGTGTGTGGACAGGTGTCTTTTATACAGGTAACGAGTTCAAACAGGTGCAGTTAATACAGGTAATGAGTGGAGAACAGGAGGGCTTCTTAAAGAAAAACTAACAGGTCTGTGAGAGCCGGAATTCTTACTGGTTGGTAGGTGATCAAATACTTATGTCATGCAATAAAATGCAAATTAATTATTTAAAAATCATACAATGTGATTTTCTGGATTTTTGTTTTAGATTCCGTCTCTCATAGTTGAAGTGTACCTATGATAAAAATTACAGACCTCTACATGCTTTGTAAGTAGGAAAACCTGCAAAATCGGCAGTGTATCAAATACTTGTTCTCCCCACTGTATGTGTCCGGGACAGAGAGAGAAGGATAATTAGGTTTAAGAGAGCACATCCTTCTTGGTCCTGCATTTAGAATCTCTTTAAACTGGGATTTCATTGAGAACAAACACTACAAAGGACTACTGAGCAGCAGGCAGCACACTGTGTGGGTAGGCTAAAGTACTGATCAAACTATACTGTTCTCTCCTCCAGGAAGTGTTTGATGTAGGAGCCTACTTACTTGAGCCACCTGTTACGATAAACAATCATTGCGTCTTGACATGCACACTACCCCCCACCTCCATCTTCTCACCTGTCGGCCTGGTCGCCCAGCGAGCCGATGAAGATGGCAAAGGCGTTGACCTGGGGGTCGGAGGTCAGGGCGCGGGCAAAGCGTTCGGGCGTGATGCCGTAGCGCTCCAGGTTGGCATCGCTCAGCACCACCACAAAGCGCTCGTCAGCTTCCTCGCGTGCCAGCTCCCTGATGCCAGCCTCAGTGCTCTCCAGGGTGTAGTCTCCACTCATACAAAACTGAGAGTGGGCATGCATGTTCTGGAGGGGGCAGAGAGAGAGAGGTGAGGACACACACAGGGGAAGAGAGGACAGGAGACGAGAATTGGTAGAGTAGGGTAGAATGGGTAAAATAGATAGAATGAGGTTGAGTGGGGTAAAGTGAGATATAGAGTAGGGTAGAGTGAGGTTGAGTGGGGTATTGCGATATAGAGTGGGGTAGTGTGAGGTAGAGTAGGGTAGTGTGGGGTAGAGTGAGGTTGAGTGGGGTAGTGTGAGGTTGAGTGGGGTAGAGTGAGGTTGAGTGGGGTAGTGAGAGGTAGAGTGGGGTAGAGTGACGTTAATTGGGGTAGTGTGAGGTTGAGTGGGGTGGTGTGAGGTAGAGTGAGGTAGAGTGGGGAAGTGTGAGGTAGAGTGAGGTTGAGTGGGGTAGTGTGAGGTTGATTGGGGTAGTGCCAGAGTGAGGTAGAGTCAGTGGGGTAGTGTGGGGTTGAGGAGGGTAATGTGAGGTTGAGTGAAGTGGAGTTGGGTCCGTACCTTGAGGACCTTCAGTCTCTGTTTGTTGTTCTTGGGGACCTTGTCTGTTCTGACCAGCTCTATGTCATAACC
This sequence comes from Salvelinus alpinus, assembly GCF_045679555.1. Classification (NCBI taxonomy): domain Eukaryota; kingdom Metazoa; phylum Chordata; class Actinopteri; order Salmoniformes; family Salmonidae; genus Salvelinus; species Salvelinus alpinus. The sequence continues at coordinate 22,557,326 of NC_092099.1, read as the reverse complement.
ATCACCAGAATGACCCACAATGTCATACTGGAGAAAAGAGAAAAGGGGGAGGAAAACGGAAGAGAGGAGGTCATCAAATAACTCAAGCTGAGGTAAAATAACTTACGACCTATATGTAGCAAGTTCTACAGCTGCACCATTGACGGCATTTGACAGCATACCAAGCGGGGCTGCAACTGGTTGGCATCCGACCGCAAGGCACTACAGAGGGTAGTGCGTACCGCACCATCCAGGACCTCTATACCAGGCAGTGTCAGAGTAGGGCCCTAAAAAATGGTCAAAGAGTCCAGCCACCCAAGTCAAAGACTGTTGTCTCTGCTACCGCACGGCGGACCAAAAGGCTCCTGAACAGCTTCTACCCCAAAGCCATAAGACTGCTGAACAGTTCATCAAATGGCCACCCAGACTGTTTTCATTGACCCTCTTTTTTGTTGTTGCACGGACTCTCTTGCACCGGCTCTATGCACACTCGCTGGACTCTACCCACACATACTACACTGACACTCCAACACACACATACTACACTGACACTCCAACACACACACACACACACACACACACACACACACACACACACACACACACACACACACACACACACACACACACACACACACACACACACACACACACACACACACACACACACACACACACACACACCTTCACACGCTGCTGCTACTCTGTTTATTTTCTATCATGATTGCTTAGTCACTTTATACCTACTTACATGTACATATTACCTCAATTACGTCAATTACTTCAACTACCTTGTACCCCTTCACATTGACTCGGTTATGGTACTCCCCGCACCTCTCTGATTCAGAGGGGTTGGGTTAAATGCGGAAGGCACATTTCAGTTGAATGCATTCAGTTGGACAACTGACTAGGTATCCCCTTGTATATAGTCTCGTTATTGTTATTATTTTGTGTTACTATTACATTTTTTGCTAACTTTGCTCACTTTTTAACTCTGAATTGTTGGGAAAGGTCTCGTAAGTCAAGCATTCCCCCTGCTGCTATGTTGGTCCGCTGGCCCTGATGAGCCAGTGATGTTAGGGCTCATTATGAAGGGTCAAGGGTATCCTGTCTCTGCCAGAGCCCAGTATGTCCGCCTGGTCACAGACTTGTGCCATCAATACTCTTTTATAAACTAGTTGTCACATAACCCAGGGTCAGATAAAGTGTCCTACAGTGGAACACCCCATATCTAGTGTCACAAGACATCACTCCTGATAAGGGCATGTACGGCTGCCGACTGAGGTACAGTGGCTTGCGAAAGTATTCACCCCCTTGGTATTTTTCCTATTTTGTTGCCTTACAACCTGGAATTAAAATAGATTTATGGGGGGGGGTTGTATAATTTGATTTACACAACATGCTTTGAAGATGCAAAATATTTTTTCTTGTGAAACAAACAAGAAATAAGACAAAAAAACTGAAAACTTGAGCGTGTATAACTATTCACCCCCCAAAGTCAAAACTTTGTAAAGCCTCCTTCAGCAGCAATTACAGCTGCAAGTCTCTTGGGGCATGTCTCTATAAGCTTGGCACATCTAACCACTGGGATTTTTGCCCATTCTTCAAGGAAAAACTGCTCCAGCTCCTTCAAGTTGGATGGGTTCCGCTGGTGTACAGCAATCTTTAAGTCATACCACAGATTCTCAATTGGATTGAGATCTGGGCTTTGACTAGGTCATTCCAAGACATTTAAATGTTTCCCCTTAAACCACTCGAGTGTTGCTTTAGCAGTATGCTTAGGGTCAATTTCCTGCTGGGAGGTGAACCTCCGTCCCAGTGTCAAATCTCTGGAAGACTGAAACAGGTTTCTCTCAAGAATTTCCCTGTATTTAGCGCCATCATTCCTTCAATTCTGACCCGTTTCCCAGTCCCTGCAGATAAAAAAACATCCCCCACAACATGATGATGCCACCACCATGCCTCACTGTGGGGATGGTGTTCTTGGGGTGATGTGAGGTGTTGGGTTTGCTCCAGACAGCGTTTTCCTTGATGGCCAAAAAGCTAAAGTTTAGTCTAATCTGACCAGAGTACCTTCTTCCATATGTTTGGGGAGTCTCCCACATGCCTTTTGGCAAACACCAAATGTGTTTGCTTATTTTTTTCTTTAAGCAATAGCTTTTTTTCTGGCCACTCTTCTGTAAAGCCCAGCTCTGTGGAGTGTACGGCTTAAAGTGGTCCTATGGACAGATACTCCAATCTCCGCTGTGGAGCTTTGCAGCTCCTTCAGGGTTATCTTTGGTCTCTTTGTTTCCTCTATGATTAATGCCCTCCTTGCCTGGTCTGTGAGTTTTGGTGGGTGGCCCTCTCTTGGCAGGTTTGTTGTGGTGCCATATTCTTTCAATTTTTTAATAATGGATTTAATGGTGCTCTGTGGGATGTTCAAAGTTTGGGATATTTTTTTATAACCCATCCCTGATCTGTACTTCTCCACAACTTTGTCCCTGACCTGTTTGGAGAGCTTGTTGGTCTTCATGGTGCTGCTTGCTTGGTGGTGCTCCTTGCTTAGTGGTGTTGCAAACTGGGCCCTTTCAGAACAGGTGTGTATATATACTGAGATCATGTGACATATCATGTGACACTTAGATTGCACACAGGTGGACTTTATTCAACTAATTATGTGACTTCTGAAGGTAATTGGTTGCATCAGATCTTATTTAGGGGCTTCATAGCAAAGGGGGTGAATACCTATGTACGTACCATTTTACCGTTTTTTTTTTTTTGTTGAAACAAGTAATTTTAAAAGAAATTTCACTTCACCAATTTGGACTATTTTGTGTATGTCCATTACATGAAAGCCAAATAAAAATAAATGTAAATTACAGGTTGTAATGCAACAAATAGGAAAAACACCAAGGGGGATGAATACTTTTGCAAGGCACTGTACATCCTTTAAGCAGCGTTTATACAGACATTGGTGAGCAAATGTCAAGGACTTTCAGGAACTTTTTCAAGCACTTAATTGTAATTTTCAACGACCTCAATGTTGTATAATTGTATAATTTATAACTTTTTTCTCAATTTGTAGGGGTGTGGACACTACAAAGTGTCAAAAGCGTTCCACAGAGATGCTGGCCCATGATGACTCCAATGAAACAAAATAGGAAAAACGCCAAGGGGGATGAATACTTTTGCAAGGCACTGTATGTGTGTCTCACTGTTACGTGTGTATGTGTGTGCAGGCACGTGCACAGATAGGGATCTACCTGTGCCCGAGCACCTGCCCATTTTCCCTCCCACTCGCCAAGTGCCCATTTGGGTGTTTTTTTGTATACAGTTTTTGTCATTGTTGTTCTGAACCCACTGCCCTCAAGTCGTCGCGACGTCGTCAAGTTCGTCACCCCCGAACCCGTCCATTGGTCTGCCTTGTATGGAGCTCACATGCGCCTGGTTGTGCCTTTTTCTCAGTCTGCCCTGTACGGAGATTGCGTGTCCCGGGATTCCATAAATGAATGGTGAGATGTGCTCACTGTGTGTGTAGCAAGCTAGCAACAGTACTGTGGCAGCAGCATAACATTTGTTAACACTTGATATACATCATCAATATTTGGTCTGGTTGGCTGATAGCCTACGGCAGAAGCAATTCATCATTTATTTCCTTGTAAAATCATAGCAGCAGGAAGGGTTGTGGAGGTTCTGCAGCAACACTGATGAATGTAGATACAATACTTTGTCAAAGTTACAGAATTACTGCTGTCTGTTCAGAAAGAAATGAAACAATTCAGAATAGCCTACTACACTATGAGTAGACTTATAATTTAGCCAGAGGAAGGATTAATAGCTTCTTTCAAAAAAACATTATTGTGTGGGGCCCAATAAGAAGACATAGCCTACAGTCCGGAACGAGCGGCAAATCTGTCAGTGAACAGCATGACAAAACATCTTTCGCAATATTTCAAACACAATCGTGGGAAAACACCGGTTGGAAAGCAAATGGCTCCAGCTGAAAATGAAATACTCTAATCTGTCTGCTGTAGGCAACCAAAATATTTTATCAACTTCTAAATAGGCCTATTGAGCGAACATTGTTTTACAAAGTAAAACAAGAGCGAGATATAGGCTTTCGGCACGAGCGCATCGGCCATCGCCGGAGAGTGAGCTGAGCATCATCTCCTCCTCATATTGTACAATATGTGTGTCTCCACATACCTAGGCCTAGGGTATTGATGGATTCAAGACAAGGTCGTTTTTATTGATCTCAGATTCTCAGTTTGTCAGTCTCATAGTAGTCTGTAATGACGTGGAATTATATGAAAGACCACATTTTTCCCAGACCCTAGGCTAATAAAAAATAAGCTGACAGCCTACCCTCTTTTCCCGATGTCAATCATGTCTTTAGGAGGCACTGTAACTAGCTTGCTTCACATTTGTGATGAGTGTGTTGTTGCAGAAATAAATAGGCCTATGGTCAAAAATGTTACAATTTTCTCTACAGAGGCAGTCAAGTGGGTGCCCTTTTTTATTTTGAGCACCTGCCCCCTGAAAGGTGTGTGCATGGCCCTGTGTGTGTGTGTTTATGCATGTATGTGTTGACTAAATATGGCCTTAGCTTCTTAGTGTCCTCTCTTTTAGAACTTGCATACAGGCTGGCGTGTGTTAGTATGTGTGTCTGTGTACGCACGTCTTATCTTAGATGTGTATGAGCAGGTGGCACCTGTCAGAGTGTAGAGCACAGGTGTGTGCGCGTTTTCAGATGCAGGCGGGTAACGCACGTGTGTGTAACACTGATATGTGAGAGGTAGGTCAGGTGGTGTAGAGGAGAACGCTGTGGGGCCATGAAGTCTGCCACTCCGCCTCTCTCTCTCTCTCTCTCTCTCTCTCTCTCTCTCTCTCTCTCTCTCTCTCTCTCTCTCTCTCTCTCTCTCTCTCTCTCTCTCTCTCTCTCTCTCTCTCTCTCTCTCTCTCTCTCTCTCTCTCTCTCTCTCTCTCTCTCTCTCTCTCTCTCTCTCTCTCTCTCTCTCTCTCTCTCTCTCTCTCTATATATATATACACACACACACACACACACACACACACACAGTGGGGAGAACAAGTATTTGATACACTGCCGATTTTGCAGGTTTTCCTATTTACAAAGCATGTAGAGGTCTGTAATTTTTTATCATAGGTACACTTCAACTGTGAGAGACTGAATCTAAAACAAAAATCCAGAAAATCACATTGTATGATTTTTAAGTAACTAATTAGCATTTTATTGCATGACATATATATTTCACTGATAATGCAGTCTGGACAAACCAACACATATCCTGTCTGTCAATGTGTCATCAAAACAGCCACTAGAAGATGTTATCAAAGCTGATCCTAGTTTTGTACCGATGGGCAACTACTGCGTGTGTGTGTGTGTCTCACCTTGATCTTCTGTTCGTAGCTCTCCAGGGCTTCCATCACCATACACACAGCTTCCATGGATCTCTCCAGCCTGCCGTCCACCCCGTTGAAACGGTACATGCTCCCTGACACGTCAGCTAACACACGCAGACGCTTTGGCTTCTGCTGCGGGCTGCCCAGCTATACACACACACACAGACGAACACACGAAACAGAACACAGAGGGTTAAACAGATATTATAAACTGGGTGGTTCGAGCCCCTGAATGCTGATTGGCCAAAAGCCGTGGTATATCAAAACGTATATTTACATTTATTTTTATTGCTCTAATTATGTTTGTAAACAGTTTATAATAGCAATAAGGCACCTCGGGGGTTTGTGGTATATGGCCAATATATCACGGCTAAGCCCTGTATCCAGGCACCGTGCTTAAGAACAGCCCTTAGCCGTGGTATATTGGCCATATACCATAAACCCCCGAGGTGCCTTATAGCTTAATTATACACACACTTCCCTGTAGGATGGAATATTACAGGGGAACTGCTACTGTATAGAACTGGAACAGAATAATATTCTAAACAAAAAACTATGTTTTATGTGAGAATCCCTACTACAATATTATTTTCACAGAGACAAGCTGAGGTACATTATCTTAATCACTCTTCTTAACATCAGCAAACAAACGCTAGGGGAAACCCTTTCATTCAGATAACTTCAAGTGGACATCTTTGGAAAATGGCATTGCTCAATCACATTACCTAGAAATAACTGATTTAATAGTGGGAGAAACATTTTCTTTTGTTTCTCTTTCATTATGTTACCATAGACGGCTGTCCTCTCCAGATCGACCAAAAATATTCAACACTTGGAGCTAAATGAGATTAAAACATGTGTATTTTGTTTCGTGAGTATGTGTTTGTTTGGGTGCACGTGCGTATGGGTGGGATGTCTTAGTGTGGGAACATTGTGTGTGTTGTTAATGCCTAGTTAGTGTGCGAGAATGTGTGTGATCGAGACCATAGATTTGCAATTATAATAATCACACACAACAGGAGTCCAACAACGCACGCCCGCCCAAACCCATCCACCCACCCACCTCTGGATCCAGCTCTCCTCTGCGTTTGTAGATAGCCTTCTCTCCCGTCAGTCCGTCTATGATCTTAGCATCGTCCAGCTCTCCCAGTGACTGATTCTTCAACCACTGACGCTCCTTACCTTTGGCCTGGGGACACAGACAGAGAAACACTGTCAACATATCCCCCACTAATCAACTCTGATAGGGATAGACTAATTCCCAAACAATCAGAACAATCTAGGGGCCAGTATCCTGAACTCAAATTAAGCCTACTCCTGAAAAGCATGGAGGATCTTTGAAAGTGTTTTTAGTCCAGGAAGAGGCTTAGTCTGCGTTTGGGAAACTGACCCTCAGTTATGTTTAGGAGATGCAAATGCAAAATGTTCTCTGTGCATTTGACAGTGCAAACAAAGAAAGACTGATTAAGTATGATAGCCAGAAAAATGTGATATTGAATAGGGGTAGATCGTTTCCTAAACGGTCCATAACATGTAACAGCAGGACGGGTCACTGTTCACACATGTACTTTAGATTCTACACAGACTTGACAAGCTCTAGCAGACACAGTAGAGGATGTTATCAGCTAATACTACTACACAGTTGAGAGCACGCACGCACACACAGAGAGAGAGATAAGAGATACATTATGAGATATCACATAATGCACAGTATGTAGCCTATGCACACCCCAAGCCCACAACATCCTAGTCCAGCCCAGCCCAGCCCACCCCACCCCAGCTCCACCTGGCGTGGAGTGCAGGCATGCACTATATATACTTGTGAGGACTTTTTGGGGACCAACAATTCAAAATCAGATTTTCCCTAACCTTAACCCTAATTCTAACCCAAACGCCTAAAATAGACTTTTTACAAGTGCGGACTGGAAAAATGTCCTCACTTTTTTTGTTGCTTTACTATTCTTGTGAGGACTTTTGGTACTCACAAGTATAGTAAAATGTTTACACACACACACAACCCTGGAGCATCATAGCGCTTGGCCTCATACACTGTAATCATTGTCAAGTACCAAAAGAAATCCCACTCTTCTCACACCCATACACACAAACACAATTACACACGTACAGCTACCCACCTCTCCTAGGAAAAGATAAAAAGACAGAATCACATTCCTGAGATTTGGCCATACCCCTTGTCCAGGGGCCCTCATCTGGACAACCAATCAGAGTGTTCGTTGGGGCCAGCGCCCACTCCTTCCTATTATTTTCACACATACAGTATGGGGTGACTGTGCTCATGTCACATGGTGGCTATCTTAATGTCACCAAAAACGTTAATGCAGTCTGATTCTCTACCTATTTCCCACCCAAGGTACACACAGTTTGCACTAGTTCTAACCCACTGAGGACTGGTATTACCAACATGGGAACAGTATTCTGGGACATATCGTGTGTGTTGTTACCTGTAAGCTGTCCAGAATGATGCGCAGAGACTGGACCTGTCTTCTGACGTTTCCAGAGAAACGCTCGTATGTAGATGCATCATATTCACTCATGTCTATCTCCTTCAGCCTGGGGAAAGAAGAGAGGGAGAGAGGGCCAATGTGCCAATGTGTACAACATTCATCCTAAATTAAAGGTAATGGGTGTTGACAAGCATGTTAGAGTGTGTGAGAAGTATATAAGGGATGTTTCCATGAGTTCAGCACACCTGAGGAGCAAAGGAGAAGGGCCAGTCCTGTTTAATAAGGGCCAGTGGGAGGCGCGTGTGTCTGTGTGTGTGTCTGTGTGTGTGTGTGTGTGTGTGTGTGTGTGTGTGTGTGTGTGTGTGTGTGTGTGTGTGTGTGTGTGTGTGTGTGTGTGTGTGTGTGTGTGTGTGAGCAGGTGGGCTGACTGATGCCTGACTGGAGTGCTGCCAGCCCCTGATCCTCACACACATTAGCAATCCACGCAAGCATACACACACACACCTGTGTAGCCCAGGGCAGGTGTGTTGTACCCTCCAGGTAAGGGTAGCATATCTAAATCTCTGTGTTGACTGGCAGAGTTAATCCTTTTCCACCATGGAGCGCGCACGCACACACGCACACACGTCTAATCCAGGTAAATAGGGGAAGGCAGATATGAGACCAGCTATCTCCCTGAATGCCTGCTGGGGTATTGTCTATGAGGTGTTTGAAGTCTTAGCTGAGAACCAGAGCGTGACAAGATGGTGTGTGGTGTGTGTGTTTTCAGAAGGTGGTATTGCGGCTGAGTGTGTATCAGCCGTGTGTATCAGCCATGCGATCAGCCTGACTCTGTCCTATCACGTATCACAGTTTCAAACACACTGCTAACCCACGGGTCAAATCCATATCACTGGCAACTACGTAGTATAGAGGGTACAGAGCGACCCAGCCTGCTTGCTGGGACAGATGTGCACATTCAGCCCTTACTACAAGCCTAACATTCAGCTTCAATCTGCCCTCACTGCTAGCCAAACATTCAGCTTCAATCTGCCCTTACTACAAGCCTAACATTCAGTTTCAATCTGCCCTCACTGCTAGCCAAACATTCAGCTTCAATCTGCCCTCACTGCTAGCCAAACATTCAGCTTCAATCTGCTCTCACTGCTAGCCTAACATTCAGCTTCAATCTGCCATTACTACAAGCCAAACATTCAGCTTCAATCTGCTCTCACTGCTAGCCAAACATTCAGCTTCAATCTGCTCTCACTGCTAGCCAAACATTCAGCTTCAATCTTCTCTCACTGCTAGCCAAACATTCAGCTTCAATCTGCTCTCACTGCTAGCCAAACATTCAGCTTCAATCTGCTCTCACTGCTAGCCAAACATTCAGCTTCAATCTGCTCTCACTGCTAGCCAAACATTCAGCTTCAATCTGCCCTCACTGCTAGCCAAACATTCAGCTTCAATCTGCTCTCACTGCTAGCCTAGCATTAAAGGAGAATTTTGCTTTTTAATGACCAAATCTCTATTTTTGTGGTAAATGGCATGTTATAGAAGGGTCCAGACACTTTTGTGATTTAACTTGTTTTTGAGAAACTTAACTCAACCAGCGATTCACTTTCTCATCCTTGTTATGCAGTACGGGGATCTGAAAAAACATGAACAAATGCTAAAAGAAATTGAAAAATAAAATGTCATAAAAAAAAACAGAAACACTCTCAGTACAGTGATGCAGGTCTTTAGATGTTGTACACATGAAACTGTGTCCTTCAGAACTTTATCAGCAACGCTATATTCCATTTTGTTACGACACAAGCAATACCGCTCCGTCCATTCTAGCAGCAGGCTACATGGAGAATGGAACAGTTAGATAGGGGAAACAGCTCGAGTCGCACAAAATAGAATGTTGAGGACAAAGTTTGGAATGACACATTGTGTACAACATCTAAAGACCTGCATCACTATGCGGAGAGCATTTCCATTTCTAAAAGGACATATTTGGGTGTTTTTGGAGCATTTTGTTAATGTTTTTTCAGATCCCCGTATTGCACATTGAGGATGAGGAAGTGAATCGCTGGTTAGGGTAAGTTTCTCAAAAACAAGTGAAATTGCTAAAAAAGTGTCTGGACCCTTCTATAACATTCCATTTACATAAAATATAGAGATTTAGTTGTAAAAAAAGCTAACTTCTCCTTTAAGCGTCACTCTGCCCTCACTGCTAGCTTAGCATTCAGCTTCAATCTGCCCGCACTGCAGCCTAGAATTCAATCTTCCTAGGGCCAGATGTCGTCTTTATATACAAGTATGACAAAATGGAGCCGACAGATGGTCGCCTCTCTTCCGAGTCCTTAGGAAACTATGCAGTATTTTATGTATTTTATGTATTATTTCTTACATTGTTACCCCAGGAAATCTTAAGTCTTATTACATACAGCCGGGAAGAACTATTGGATATAAGAGCAAGGTCAACTTACCAACAGTACGACCAGGAATATGACTTTCCCGGAGCGGATCCTTTGTTTGGACCACCACCCAGGACAACAGATCTAATCCCAGAAGCCGACCCAAAACAACAGCGCCGCAGAAGGGGCAGAAGGAGCGGCCTCCTGCTCAGACTCCTTAGACGTGCACATCTTCCACCACTACCGAGTATACTACTAGCCAATGTCCAGTCTCTTGACAACAAGGTAGACGAAATTCGAGCAAGGGTTGCCTTCCAGAGAGACATTAGAGATTGTAACGTTCTCTGTTTCACAGAAACATGGCTCTCTTGGGATATGTTGTCGGAATCGGCTCAGCCACTGGGCTTCTCGGGCGGGGGTGTATGCTTCATGATTAACGACTCATGGTGTAATCATAACAACATACAGGAACTCAAGTCCTTCTGCTCACCGACCTAGAATTCCTTACAATCAAATGCCGGCCATATTACCTCCCAAGAGAATTCTCGTCAGTTATCATCACAGCTGTGTACATTCCCCCTCAAGCAGACACCAGCAGAGTTTATAAGGAAGTGCATAGGAGATGTTGTACCCACTGTGACTATTAAAACCTACCCTAACCAGAAACCGTGGATGGATGGCGGCATTCGCTCAAAACTGAAAGCGCAACCACCACATTTAACCATGGAAAGAGGTCTGGAAATATGGCTGAATATAAACAGTGTAGTTATTCCCTCCACAAGGCAATCAAACATGCAAAATTGTTGGTACAGGGACAAAGTGGAGTCTCAATTCAACGGCTCAGACACAAGATGTATGTGGCAGGGTCTACAGTTAATCACGGACTACAAAAAGAAAACCAGCCACTTCTCGGACACCGACGTCACTCTTCCAGACAAACTATACACCTTCTTTGCCTGGTTTGAGGATAATACAGTGCCACCGTCGGGCACGCTAACAAGAACTGTGCCCCTCGACCTGCTAACAAGGACTGCACATTTTCAACACCATAGTACCCTCCAAGCTCATCATCAAGCTGGAGGCCCTGGGTCTCAACCCTGCTGTAACGGGGTCCTGGACTTTCTGACGGGCCGCCCCCAGGTGCTGAAGGTAGGAAACAACATCTCCATTTCGCTAACCCTCAACACTGGGGCCCCACAAGGGTGCGTGCTCAGCCCCTCCTGTACACCCACAACTGCATGGCCATGCACACCTCCAACTCAATCATCAAGTTTGCAGACAACACAACAGTAGTGGGCTTGATTACAAACAACGACGAGACAGTCTACAAGGTGGAGGCGAGGGCACTCAGAGTGTGGTGTCAGGAAAACAACCTCTCCCTCAATGTCAACAAAACAAAGGAGATGATCGTGGACTTCAGGAAACAGCAGAGGGAGCACCCCCCTATCCACATCAAAGGGACAACAGTGGAGAAGGTGGAAAGTTTCAAGTTCCCCGACATACACATCACAGACAAACTAAAATGGTCCACCCACACAGACAGTGTGGTGAAGAAGGCGCAACAGCGCCTCTTCAACCTCAGGGGGTGAGGAAATTTGGCTTGTCACCCAAAACCCTGACAAACTTTTACAGATGCACAATCGAGAGCATCCTGTATCACAGCCTGGTACGGCAACTGACCCGCCCTCAACCGCAAGGCTCTCCAAAGGGTGGTGCGGTTTGCGCAACGCATCACGGGGGCAAACTACCTGCCCTCCATGACACCTACAGCACCCGATGTCACAGGAAGGCCAAAAAGATCATCAAGGACAACAACCACCAGAGCCACTGCCTGTTCACCCCGCTATCATCCAGAAGGCGAGGTCAGTACAGGTGCATCAAAGCTGGGACCGAGAGACTGAAAAACAGCTTCCATCTCAAGGCCATCAGACTGTTAAATAGCAATCACTAAATCAGAGAGGCTGCTGCCTACATTGAGACCCAATCACTGGCCACTTTAATAAATGGATCACGAGTCACTTTAAACAATGCTACTTTAAATAATGCCACTTTAATAATTTTTACATATCTTACATTACTTATATCATATGTATATACTGTAATTTATACCATCTATTGCACCTTGCCTATGCCGCTCAGCCATCGCTCATCTATATATTTATATGTACATATTCTCATTCACCCCTTTAGATTTGTGTGTATTAGGTAGTTGTGGAATTGTTAGATTACTTGTTAGATATTACTGCACTGTCAGAACTAGAAGCACAAGCATTTTGCTACACTCGCATTAACATCTGCTAACCATGTGTATGTGACCAATACAATTTGATTTGAATGTAAACTGTTGCTATTTCCTCGCAGGATTTGGTTAGTTTTATTTAAGGTACACAATCAATATTGCACAACAGTCCCATACTCTCACACGGCACATAGCATTATGCAGTCCAGTGGTGATATGGTTCCCTCTACACATTCCTGTGTGACTCTCCAGCAGCCACAGTTACTTCCTCCAGAACGTTCCACAGACCAGACAGAGAACAGCTATCCCCAGCTATGGCCAAAAAGGGGGGTGAAAAAAACTGAATACTGGACAGAATACTGAATACTTTTTCAGGACAACAACAAGAACCCAGGGTGTGGCTCACTTAGGTTGCAAAGCTACCGGTAAAAGTTGACCAAAGTTACCGGAATCATCAGTCATTTGGATTATTAACCGGTAATCAATGGCAATCTATGGTAACTTGGGTAATTTATATAGTATACATGTTTTATATCTGTGTCCTTATTTTCCATGAGTTTCAAGTAGACAGACCATATAATGGTTTAAGAGAAATTAACCTAATTAATGAAAAAAGCTTTGAATCAACAATGGCATTATTTTCTTATTTTATTTCTTTTCAACTCTTCCAACTATCGTCTTTTTTCACAACTGCCACCAGTTTGGCGGCAAAACATTTCAAACAAAGACATATTGACATAATAAAATGTGTAATTTTCTTTAAAGGATATTTCATGCTGAAACCTTCATTAAAACACCAATGATATTCAACTAAGTTCACGGTTTATATTTAGGATAATGTATTACAGCTTTGTCATTCTATAATATCTTTTTTTATCATCATTATTTCAATATATGATGATAAGGCCACACAGAGGGCCATAGATAATTATAGACAAATTACTCAAAACAGACACTAGACATCCTCTGATAAAATCCCAAATATTCCTTGAAAGTTACCAACATTCTGGTAGTTTATTGCTAAACTTCAAACGTTTCTAGTAACATACCCTCTCTTTGCAACCCTCGGCTCACTACACCAACACAACACACTCTCCCCACAGCACCGCTGTTCACAACGACAACACATCTATCAGTGTGTGCTTGTGCATACTGTATTTCTGTGCCTGCATGTGTATTCACATGAGTTTCAGGTATTCGAATGTAATTTTAAAGTCTAAAAGAAAAGGATCTGACTGATGCACAACCTTAAAGTCAACACAGGACTGACTGTTTACTCCTACATAGACAACTAAGACAACTCAATGAGATCAACATCTGCAAAGGTGGTCTGCGTGAGTGTGTGTGTGTGGGGGGTCTGTGTGTGTGTGTGCTTGTTTGGGTGTGTGTATGTGAGAGAGACACACGCGCACACACCGGGCGCGTGTGATACTACACTATCAAGACCGTCCTGACTGATTGCATCTCGGCCTGGTTTGGATATTGGTCCACTCCCTTACCATCAGACAGACAGTATTGAAGCATGAGGTCTGATACCAACAGGCTCAGAGACCGTTTCTAACTACAAGACATCAGACTGCTGAACACTTGAACTGGACTAACCACCTGCACTGACTCTCTGCATCTTAGCCACTGGCGTAACGCAGTTTCTCTGGACACCCCTCCCCCCTAAAATATCTATATTTTTTTAATGCGTCAGCCAGACAGCCACTCACCAAGTATAGACTACCGATCGCTGACCATGGTGCTGAAATTGCGACATGTCTATGCGGCTGCCCATCGAATCGATGATGGGCTTTCTGTGGTGCCATGTAGCTTATAGCTTTACTTTAGCTGATGGATAAATGTTTATTGGGAGGCCTATTTTGTTGTCATTTTCTCATGTTAAGCCGAACATTTCAAGAAGCTATACACGGTCTCACAATGCTGCCATTTAGACTGCTGGCTGGTGGCAATAATGTAATTACTTGTTCAGTAATTAAAGTTGGAAATTCAAACATTGCAGATTGTACGATACATTTTCGATACAACAGCATACAAACCAGCTAGCAATAGATGTGTTTGAATATGCAACTGTCCTGTATAGTAGTAGTGGGTCAAGTCGCCACACGTGTTATGACACAGTACATGTCCGGAAAGCGGATATCTAGCTGGACAGGGCTATGGTCTGAGAAAACGATGCTGTATATTAGCTGTTACTTACAAAAGGAAGAATTCTATTGTCCAGCAGGAAAAAGTCACATTGTTGGGCTTCGGTCTGGATCTGTTTAGACTTGGATGTAATACACAATTGAAATCTCCGCCCAATATCAAATGATGAGAGTTAAGGTCGGGAATTGTTGCGATGAGGTCAGCGTAAAACTTTTGCATCATCCCAATTAGGACCATAGAGGTTAGCCAGAATAACCCATGTGCTAAACAATTTCCCCATCACTATAATATATCTGCCATTAGTATCTGAAATGACTTTGGAGGAGACAAACTGGGTGCCTTTTCTGATAAGGATGGCTGCCCCTCTGGCCTTAGCACCGAAGTTGGAGTGAAATATTTGTTCTACCTATCCTCTCTTTAGTTTATCATGGTCGCTGGTCGCTGGACCGGAGATGGGTCTCTTGGAGAAAAACAATGTCCGGACTTAAGGACTTAAGATGAGCATACACTCGGCTAAGCTTGACCACCTGGTTAATTCCTTTCACGTTCCAGCTGATAGAGCATGTGGAGCCTAGAGTATGTGAATTTGTCATAGTCATAGTAATCAGAAATGAATGTTAGTACGATCTGGGGCTGTCGCGGGGCAATACGGACTTTCAGCTCCCTCCAAAGATTTTCTATTGGGTTCAGGTCTGGAGACTGGCTAGGCCACTCCAGGACCTTGAGATGCTTCTTACGGAGCCACTCCTTAGTTGCCCTCTTCAATGCTCTTACTGAGGGAAGGAGGTTGTTGGCCAAGATCTCGCGATACATGGCCCCATCCATCCTCCCCTCAATACGGTGCAGTCGTCCTGTCCCCTTTGCAGAAAAGCATCCCCAAAGAATGATGTTTCCACCTCCATGCTTAACGGTTGGGATGTTGTTCTTGGGTTTGTACTCATCCTTCTTCTTCCTCCAAACACGGCGAGTGGAGTTTAGACCAAAAAGCTCTATTTTTGTCTCATCAGACCACATGACCTTCTCCCATTCCTCCTCTGGATCATCCAGATGGTCATTGGCAAACTTCAGACGGGCCTGGACATGCGCTGGCTTGAGCAGGGGGACCTTGCGTGCGCTGCAGGATTTTAATCCATGACGGCGTAGTGTGTTACTAATGGTTTTCTTTGAGGCTGTGGTCCCAGCTCTCTTCAGGTCATTGACCAGGTCCTGCCGTGTAGTTCTGGGCTGATCCCTCACCTTCCTTATGATCATTGATGCCCCACGAGGTGAGATCTTGCATGGGGCCCCAGACCGAGGGTGATTGACCGTCATCTTGAACTTCTTCCATTTTCAAATAATTGCGCCAACAGTTGTTGCCTTCTCACCAAGCTGCTTGCCTATTGTCCTGTAGCCCATCCCAGCCTTGTGCAGGTCTACAATTTTACCTCTGATGTCCTTACACAGCTCTCTGGTCTTGGCCATTGTGGAGAGGTTGGAGTTTGATTGAGTGTGTGGACAGGTGTCTTTTATACAGGTAACGAGTTCAAACATGTGCAGTTAATACAGGTAATGAGTGACGAACAGGAGGGCTTCTTAAAGAAAAACTAACATGTCTGTGAGAGCCGGAATTCTTACTGGTTGGTAGGTGATCAAATACTTATGTCATGCAATAAAATGCTAATTAATTACTTAAAAATCATACAATAAGATTTTCTGGATTTTTGTTTTAGATTCCGTCTCTCACAGTTGAAGTGTACCTATGATAAAAATTACAGTCCTCTACATGCTTTGTAAGTAGGAAAACCTGCAAAATCGGCAGTGTATCAAATACCTGTTCTCCCCACTGTATGTGTATATATATATATACACACACACACAAAAAAAAAAAATATATACACACACACACACACACACACACACACACACACACACACACACACACACACACACACACACACACACACACACACACACACACACACACACACACACACACACACACACACACATACAGTTGAAGTCGGAAGTTTACATACACCCCAGCCATCCTACAATCTAAGCTTGATGCCCTCAATCTCACACAAATTATCAATGAACCTACCAGGTACCACCCCAAAGCCGTAAACACGGGCACCCTCATAGATATCATCCTAACCAACCTCCCCTCTAAATACACCTCTGCTGTTTTCAACCAAGATCTCAGCGATCACTGCCTCATTGCCTGCATCCGTAATGGACGTAATGGCCTTCCTCGCCATCTTAAATAAGCATGCCCCATTGAAGAAATTTAGAACCAGGAGCATATATAGCCCTTGGTTCTCTCCAGACCTGACTGCCCTTAACCAACATAAAAACATCCTATGGCGTTCTGCATTAGCATCGAACAGCCCCCGTGATATGCAACTTTTCAGGGAAGCTAGAAACCAATATACACAGGCAGTTAGAAAAGCCAAGGCTAGCTTTTTCAAGCAGAAATTTGCTTCCTGCAACACAAACTCAAAAAAGTTCTGGGACACTGTTAAGTCCATGGAGAATAAGAACATCTCCTCCCAGCTGCCCACTGCACTGAAGATAGGAAACACTGTCACCACCGACAAATCCACTATAATTGAGAATTTCAATAAGCATTTTTCTACGGCTGGCCATGCTTTCCACCTGGCTACCCCTACCCCGGTCAACAGCTCTGCACCCCCCACAGCAACTTGCCCAAGCCTGCCCCATTTCTACTTCACCCAATACCAGATAGCTGATGTTCTGAAAGAGCTGAAATTCTGGACCCCTACAAATCAGCTATGCAAGACAATCTGGACCCTCTCTTTCTAAAATTATCCGCCGCAATTGTTGCATCCCCTATTACTAGCCTGTTCAACCTCTCTTTCGTATCGTCTGAGATCCCCAAAGATTGGAAAGCTGCCGCGGTCATCCCCCTCTTCAAAGGGGGAGACACTCTAGACCCAAACTGCTGCAGACCTACAGTGGGGAGAACAAGTATTTGATACACTGCCGATTTTGCAGGTTTTCCTACTTACAAAGCATGTAGAGGTCTGTAATTTTTATCATAGGTACACTTCAACTGTGAGAGGCGGAATCTAAAATAAAAATCCAGAAAATCACATTGTATGATTTTTAAATAATTAATTTGCATTTTATTGCATGACATAAGTATTTGATCACCTACCAACCAGTAAGAATTCCGGCTCTCACAGACCTGTTAGTTTTTCTTTAAGAAGCCCTCCTGTTCTCCACTCATTACCTGTATTAACTGCACCTGTTTGAACTCGTTACCTGTATAAAAGACACCTGTCCACACACTCAATCAAACAGATTCCAACCTCTCCACAATGGCCAAGACCAGAGAGCTGTGTAAGGACATCAGGGATAAAATTGTAGACCTGCACAAGGCTGGGATGGGCTACAGGACAATAGGCAAGCAGCTTGGTGAGAAGGAAACATCTGTTGGCGCAATTATTAGAAAATGGAAGAAGTTCAAGATGACGGTCAATCACCCTCGGTCTGGGGCTCCATGCAAGATTTCACATCGTGGGGCATCAATGATCATGAGGAAGGTGAGGGATCAGCCCAGAACTACACGGCAGGACCTGGTCAATGACCTGAAGAGAGCTGGGACCACAGTCTCAAAGAAAACCATTAGTAACACACTACGCCGTCATGGATTAAAATCCTGCAGCGCACGCAAGGTCCCCCTGCTTAAGCCAGTGCATGTCCAAGCCTGTCTGAAGTTTGCCAATGACCATCTGGATGATCCAGAGGAGGAATGGGAGAAGGTCATGTGGTCTGATGAGACAAAAATAGAGCTTTTTGGTCTAACTCCACTCGCCGTGTTTGGAGGAAGAAGAAGTATGAGTACAACCCCAAGAACACCATCCCAACCGTGAAGCATGGAGGTGGAAACATCATTCTTTGGGGATGCTTTTCTGCAAAGGGGACAGGACGACTGCACCGTATTGAGGGGAGGATGGATGGGGCCATGTATCGCGAGATCTTGGCCAACAACCTCCTTCCCTCAGTAAGAGCATTGAAGATGGGTCGTGGCTGGGTCTTCCAGCATGACAACGACACGAAGCACACAGCCATGGCAACTAAGGAGTGGCTCCGTAAGAAGCATCTCAAGGTCCTGGAGTGGCCTAGCCAGTCTCCAGACCTGAACCCAATAGAAAATCTTTGGAGGGAGCTGAAAGTCCGTATTGCCCAGCGACAGCCCCGAAACCTGAAGGATCTGGAGAAGATCTGTAGGGAGGAGTGGGCCAAAATCCCTGCTGCAGTGTGTGCAAACCTAGTCAAGAACTACAGGAAACGTATGATCTCTGTAATTGCAAACAAAGGTTTCTGTACCAAATATTAAGTTCTGCTTTTCTGATGTATCAAATACTTATGTCATGCAATAAAATGCAAATTAATTACTTAAAAATCATACAATGTGATTTTCTGGATTTTTGTTTTAGATTCCGTCTCTCATAGTTGAAGTGTACCTATGATAAAAATTACAGACCTCTACATGCTTTGTAAGTAGGAAAACCTGCAAAATCGGCAGTGTATCAAATACTTGTTCTCCCCACTGTATATCTATCCTACCCTGCCATTCTAAGGTCTTCGAAAGCCAAGTCAACAAACAGATTACCGACCATTTCGAATCCCACCATACCTTCTCCGCTATGCAATCTGGTTTCAGAGCTGGTCATGGGTGCACCTCAGCCACGCTCAAGGTGCTAAACGATATCTTAACCGCCATCGATAAGAAACAATACTGTGCAGCCGTATTCATTGACCTGGCCAAGGCTTTCGACTGTCAATCACAACATCCTCATCGGCAGACTCGACAGCCTTGGTTTCTCAAATGATTGCCTCGCCTGGTTCACCAACTACTTCTCTGATAGAGTTCAGTGTGTCAAATCGGAGGGTCTGTTGCCCGGGCCTCTGGCAGTCTCTATGGGGGTGCCACAGGGTTCAATTCTTGGACTGACTCTCTTCTCTGTATACATCAATGATGTCGCTCTTGCTGCTGGTGAGTCTCTGATCCACCTCTAAGCAGACGACACCATTCTGTATACTTCTGGCCCTTCTTTGGACACTGTGTTAACTACCCTCCAGGCGAGCTTCAATGCCATACAACTCTCCTTCCGTGGCCTCCAATTGCTCTTAAATACAAGTAAAACTAAATGCATGCTCTTCAACCGATCGCTGCCTGCACCTGCCCGCCTGTCCAACATCACTACTCTGGACAGCTCTGACTTAGAATATGTGGACAACTACAAATACCTAGGTGTCTGGTTAGACTGTAAACTTTCCTTCCAGACTCACATCAAACATCTCCAATCCAAAGTTAAATCTAGAATTGGCTTCCTATTCCACAACAAAGCATCCTTCACTCATGCTGCCAAACATACCCTTGTAAAACTGACCATCCTACCAATCCTCGACTTCGGTGATGTCATTTACAAAATAGCCTCCAATACCCTACTCAATAAATTGGATGCAGTCTATCACAGTGCCATCCGTTTTGTCACCAAAGCCCCATATACTACCCACCACTGCGACCTGTACACTCTCGTTGGCTGGCCCTCGCTTCATACTCGTCGCCAAACCCACTGGCTCCAGGTCATCTACAAGACCCTGCTAGGTAAAGTCCCACCTTATCTCAGCTCGCTGGTCACCATAGCAGCACCCACCTGTAGCACGCGCTCCAGCAGGTATATATCTCTGGTCACCCCCAAAACCAACTCTTCCTTTGGCCGCCTCTCCTTCCAGTTCTCTGCTGCCATTGACTGGAACGAACTACAAAAATCTCTGAAACTGGAAACACTTATCTCCCCCACTAGCTTTAAGCACCAGCTGTCAGAGCAGCTCATAGATTACTCCACCTGTACATAGCCCATCTATAATTTAGCCCAAACAACTACCTCTTTCCCTACTGTATTTATTTATTTATTTATTTTTGCTCCTTTGCACCCCATTATTTCTATCTCTACTTTGCACATTCTTCCACTGCAAATCAACCATTCCAGTGTTTTACTTGCTATTTTGTATTTACTTCACCACCATGGCCTTTTTTCCCCCAACCTAAGTGTATGTAAACTTCCGACTTGAACTGTATATATACGCTGTCTGTTCTCGAGGTCCTC
Organism: Salvelinus alpinus; assembly: GCF_045679555.1. NCBI lineage: Eukaryota > Metazoa > Chordata > Actinopteri > Salmoniformes > Salmonidae > Salvelinus > Salvelinus alpinus. Next base: position 22,536,586 of record NC_092099.1, on the reverse strand, counting down.
ATCCTTGGAAGTGAGTTTGACGACATCTGATGATAGCCGGGTGACTTGCTCTTCCAGTGTCACCATTTTGTCGGAGTAAATATTGGCGCCTTCTTCCAGGCTATTCAGACGGGTGTCATGTCTCGCCAAGTCTTCGTTAACGGAGACGATCTTTATGTTGACCTCGGTTGTGAGAATAGATATTTGTGAGGAGAGGTCAGTGGATATTGACTCCACCTTAGCCAGCACAGTCTGTTCAGATTTAATGATAGCCTCCATTACCATGGCTAGGTCGGGGGGGGAATCAGTCCATGTCAGGTGAGCCCGAGGCTTCAGCAGAGACCTGCTCCTTTGTGGCCCACGGCCGTTGTTGTCTTGACATTTTAAAATTAAAACGCAAAACAATTCAGGAAAAAAAGCCAGATTAGTAAATTAGATTCAATTCCTAATGAAATGTTACAAAATTAACACGGTGGGGGAGGTGTTGGTCAAGTGTTAATAGTAAATTGTTCGCCCTGGATCTGAGCACCGAGAAAACTCGTCTTCACATGTTGCTTTCAATTAAATCCCTGGTTTTACAGAAATCCTGTTTATTCCCTCCTGATTCCAGGAAATCTCCAACCAGGATTTCAGAAAACCAGGGAATTTATTGTAGGGAATTGTAGGGAATATTGCAGGGAATTTATTGTATTTTGCAACCCTAGTCATGAGTGATGATCTAGTATGGAGAAATGGTTCTACTGTCACAGCTATTTGGAACGGGACTATCAGCATGTAACAACATGGCTTACACTAGGCCTGTCACTGACACTATAGGGAGAACGAGAGAGGGAGGGAGAGAGAAGGACACGGGGAGAGAGGGAGAAAGGCAGGGAGAGAGGGAGAAAGGCAGGGAGAGAGCGAGAGAGGGAGAGAGAGCCAGAGAGAGAGAGAGAGAGAGAGAGAGAGCCAGAGAGAGAGAGAGCCAGAGAGAGAGAGAGAGCAGGTTAGGGTAAAAGCGGCCAGTGTTGGAGCAGGGGCACCGAAAAAGAGATGAGAAAAAGGGGGGGAAAAGCAGAGAAAGTAGAGGAAGAGAACAGAGGGAGCCTTCATTGCTGTTGAAAGTTGTGTCCTCTCAACCCCATATCCTGAACACACACACACACACACACACACACACACACACACACACACACACACACACACACACACACACACACACACACACACACACACACACACACACACACATCCAGACCCTTTGCCAGGAGGATCAATCGCAGCATTCATCCAGGCCCCAGCTCTGTTCCATCCTAGCCCAGGTTAGAGCCACATACCAGGGATAGCTGTTCAGGAGGAGCCCCTCTGGGTGTCCAAACATAAAGCCCTACTGGAGCTCTCCTTTATACTTGGCCTATCAGTTACACACACTGTGCATCACAGGCACAGGCAAAGGTTTACCGACACCCACCCACGCGCGTGCGCACACACACACACCTGGCTTTGAAGGCCTTCTCTCCCATCTCTCTGGCTGCTCTGCGGACATCCTCAGGGATAGCATCAATCTCAGCCTTGGACAACTGGTGCACCTTGTGACCCGCATCTAAACGGTAGGGTCCCCCTTTGCCACCTAGGCCAGCTGTGTCTCTGCCCCCTACAGGACAAACAGAAGTATTACACATCACAGACGCACGGAAACACACACATTTTATTGCACATTTTATTGCCTGTTATTACTATCATCTGACCCAAAGTGTCGACCCACCTGTACCCCCGGCCCACTGATTGCCCCCTACATGGGGGGCGTTTTCGGGGTCTACCTTGCCGTGTTTGGGGGCCGTCACATCCAGACCACTGTCCCTCTGGACGGTAATCTGAGAGAGAGAGAGCGACAGAGAGAGAGAGAGAGGTAGAGGAGGAGAGGGAAAAGAAGAAAGGATATGTCAGTTTGTATTTCAGTTAATTAGTAGTCCTTTATTGTTTCTCCAAAGATCTGAGAGACAGAGAGAGAGACAGAGAGAGAAAGAGAGACAGAGAGAGAAAGAGAGACAGGGAGAGAGAAAGAGAGACAGAGAGAGAAAGAGACAGAGGGAGAGAGACAGAGAGGGAGAGAGACAGAGAGGGAGAGAGACAGAGAGACAGAGAAGGGGTATTGAAGAGAAGGAGCGAGAATGAGAGAGGGGGAAGAGTACTCTTATGGCCGGTGAAAAAAAAGAAACGATCCCAAACCCTCTTCAGCTGTAGACGTTTTCCACCAGAGCTCTATCAGTATGCAGTACACAGCAACACACAGCTCCACATCTCAGAGTACTCTCTTTCATTCAGCTAGATATGGAGAGAATGTGCAATTTCTCTCTCTTCTCTTTCACTGAAGACAGGATGGACAGATCAGGCTCTGTATCCATCCAGCGGAGAGAGGGGGAGCAGGAGAGAGGTCAGGGCCCCTAGCATTTGAGTTCCCGCTCAGTGACACTCTCTCAGCCAAGATCCCACACACACACACACTTGTGCGCTGCTCACATACTCTCTCTTATTCACACTCTCCTCTCTGCCAAGATCACACATACACTCTGGCTAAGTCAAGATCACAGTCTTGGAAGCCAGGCACCATGACACGGACTAAGATGTGGATTCAACTCAGAATCTTAGAGCAATTTGACCCCTGATGTGTCCAACTCAAATGTTCTCATATAATCTGACACAAAGTTTTCCTTGAATAAGTGAAGATTTGACTGTTACTCCCCTTTGTGTGATGTGTTTTGATGTTGTTGTAGTGTTTTTTGCTGTATCATGGAGTGAGCCGTTGAATGTGTTTATTCAGCCTAATCTGAGAGGAACATTCCCCTGGCCGGACCCCACCTTCTCAACTGTCCCTATGGCATCAAGTTCCGACCCTGTCAATCTGTGTACAAGGAGTCTGAATGTCTACCTCAGGTTGGTGGAGCATGGCGCTTGCAACGCCAGGATAGTGGGTTCGATTCCCGGGACCACCGTACGTAAAATGTGTGCAGGCACGACTGTACGTCGCTTTGGATAAAAGCGCTTGCTAAATTGCATATATTATGACTGCCAATGACATGAAATATCCAGCTACATGGAGTCTGCTGTGGGGTAGAGGCTCTACAATGTGACACACTTTCTAGCAGAGCCCTGTGGGCTGAGCCCTTGGTTCAGTCTATAGGCTGATCTCTATATATACAGTAGGGCAGATTATACAGCTAAGCCTGATATTTATATTTTATTTCACCTTTATTTAACCAGGTAGGCCAGTTGAGAACAGGTCCGACACAAACAACAACACAGAGTTACACATGGAATAAACAAGCGTATAGTCAATAACACAATAGAAAAAAAAGAAAGTCTATATACAGTAGTCTATATACAGTGTGTGCCAATGGCGTGAGGAGATAAGGCAATAAATAGGCTATAGTAGCGAAGTAATTACAGTTTAGCAGATTAACACTGGATTGATAGACGAGCAGATGATGATGTGCAAGTAGATAAAAAGAGCAGAAAAGTAAATAAAAACAGTACGGGGATGAGGTAGGTAGATTGGATATTTACAGATGGGCTATGTACAGCTGCAGTGATCAGTTAACTGCTCAAATAGCTGATGTTTAAAGTTAGTGAGGGAAATATAAGTCTCCAGCTTCAGCGATTTTTTGCAATTCGTTCTAGTCACTGGCAGCAGAGAACTGGAAGAGGGAGCGAGACAGAGAGACAGAGAGGGGGTATGACTCATTACTAATTGTATCAGAGAGAGATAAGGCCATGTCTGCTCTTTTATACAGGAGTGTGTGTGTAGACAACTGCAGGGGAGAGAGAGAGAGAGAGTGTGTGTGTGTGTGTGTGTGTGTGTGTGTGTGTGTGTGTGTGTGTGTGTGTGTGTGTGTGTGTGTGTGTGTGTGTGTGTGTTTAATAGACGTGCCATAGCCCAGTACTGAGGTAAAAGGTCAAAGGTGACTAACGAACGTCATAGAAGAACTCTTAGGACACCTCTCCTGTTACACACGTGTGTGTGTGTGTGTGTGTGCGCGCACTCACATGGTTGTAGCAGACCTGCATACCTGCTCCCATACATGGAGATGGATGCATTCTGTGTGGCACACACGTGTAAGTGTACACACACACACACACACACACACACACACACACACACACACACACACACACACACACACACACACACACACACACACACACACACACACACACACACACACACACACACACACACACACACACACACACACACACACACACACACACACACACACACACACAGTTCATATTCATCATGTGGCTCTTTGTCCTTCACCCAGGAAGTTTGTGCCATCAGGTCCCCAGTTTCTTTGGCAAGGTACATTTTCAATGTATTTTTGCAAGACACATTTATCACAAAGTGCTTTCAAGCAACCCGACCCTAAACCCATAAAAAGCTAGAGGTGGCAGTGTGAAAGGAAAACCTTCAGCGGAAATCTTCAGCGGAAACCTTCAGAGGAAACCTTCAGAGGAACTAGACTTCAGAGGAACTAGACTTCAGAGGAAACATTCAGAGGAAACATTCAGAGGAAACCTTCAGAGGAAAACTTCAGCGGAAACCTTCAGAGGAACTAGACTTCAGAGGAACTAGACTTCAGAGGAACTAGACTTCAGAGGAAACATTCAGAGGAAACATTCAGAGGAAAACTTCAGAGGAAAACTTCAGAGGAACTAGACTTCAGAGGAACTAGACTTCAGAGGAAACATTCAGAGGAAACCTTCAGAGGAAAACTTCAGAGGAAAACTTCAGAGGAAAACTTCAGAGGAACTAGACTTCAGAGGAACTAGACTTCAGAGGAAACATTCAGAGGAAACCTTCAGAGGAACTAGACTTCAGAGGAAACATTCAGAGGAACTAGACTTCAGAGGAAACATTCAGAGGAAACCTTCAGAGGAAACCTTCAGAGGAAAACTTCAGCGGAAACCTTCAGAGGAAACCTTCAGAGGAACTAGACTTCAGAGGAACTAGACTTCAGAGGAACTAGACTTCAGAGGAAACATTCAGAGGAAACATTCAGAGGAACTAGACTTCAGAGGAAACATTCAGAGGAAACCTTCAGAGGAACTAGACTTCAGAGGAAACCTTCAGAGGAAACCTTCAGAGGAAACCTTCAGAGGAAACCTTCAGAGGAACTAGACTTCAGAGGAAACCTTAAGAGGAAACCTTCAGAGGAACTAGACTTCAGAGGAAACCTTAAGAGGAAACCTTCAGAGGAAACCTTCAGAGGAACTAGACTTCAGAGGAAACCTTCAGAGGAAACCTTCAGAGGAACTAGACTTCAGAGGAAACCTTCAGAGGAACTAGACATTAGAAGGGGACATCCATAGAAATAGAATTATCTAGAATTATACATTAGAAGCATTTCTATGGCGACACCATCCAGGTGGAAATGGAGTCTGGGAGTGATCATTGCCTGTAAGAGGTGAAAGGTGGCGAACACGTGTCTCCATTTTGATGCATCAGCACCTGTAAAGGGAGACTGACTGGGACTCCATTCTGGCTCATGAGTGTCAGTAAAAAATGTGTCCGAGCATGTCAGTAAACAAGTGACATGCGTGATTTATAGACGCCATACAGTAAATCACTAGCACCCGTATAAGTGCGACTGATGGTGCATGAGTCTCCGTCTTGGGTTGTGTGTGCCTGTAGAGGCTGACACGTGTCTCCATTCCGGCTCCCCGCTGCTACGAGTAAGGGGTGAATCAGTAGGGTACTGGGCCACAGCTGCAGTGTGTGTCTGGTCACTTCCCCTCACTTCAACTGCTCACATTACCCGCTGGCCAAGCGAAAGAGAGAGAGCCCAAGACAGCCTCACAGGTGGTACCGGCCCAAAATATATCTGATCCATCTGGACCTGTACCAAACCTACACTATAGCATTCCTACCAAAATGCAGTGCCAGCACAAGCTAAGAGACATTTAAGATATACACATTTCGGTAGCACGTGTGTATTAGCCAGTAAGGATGTTGCCTTATCCATAGGTTGCTTGTGTATGTCCTCTCCCCTGCCAGGTATGGTGTGTTTGACTAACAGATTAGAGAAAGGTTAATAAGCAACAGCAAACAACCTTTTAACCCCTCTGTTTACTCCTATAGAGACTACTGGGTGAAAGCATTTTGTTCTACATTGAAATGACTGGGAACTCTGAGGAGAGGGAGGGATGGGCGAATTCCATTCGTCGCCAGTATCCAGTCAACATCCCTGGCATGGGGGAATTCCTTGCTAAGGGTGGGTGTTGAGAGTCTTTCTCTGTCTTTGTGTGTGTGTGTGTGTGTGTGTGTGAGAGAGTGAGAGTGAGAGTGAGTGAGAGTGAGTGAGTTGTGTGACTGGCTTGGCCAAGCAGAACTGTAGCGAGAACATAAGATCAGTACAGATATCATTGTCCGGTATAGTGTTGATGTATGTAAGTGTGTGTGTTGATGGATGATTTCAGGAATGGTGTAACGAAGAAATGTCAGAAAGAGACAGCACACCATCTTCACTACGGCGTGGTTAGACATGAGCAGCAGATGCTTCAGAGAACACATACACACAATAGGGCCATTATGAGGTCATAGTGAGCTGTCATCTATAGATGCGGCAAAGAGGTCAATGGAACTCGACCAAAACAATGGACGTGCCATGGAAACGCGTGGGGGAAAGATGTCGTGGGGGAAAAGATCCCCAATCTCCTCAGTGCCCCCTGGCAAAATGTTAATTTGACATTTTACATTTGGATAAAAGAAGGAGTTTTTATCTAGAGCGACTTACAGTAGCAATTAGGGTTAAATGCCTTGCTCAAGGGCACATCGGCAGATTGCTTATATGTATATTTCATACTATGTTGAGGTAGAAATCAGAGTATAATGCGTGTATGGATGTCAACCCCAACACATGTTCATGTCATCACCAATCAACTGTATTACAGTTAAAAACAACTTTGACTACCATTACTGATTTCTATATGCTAGCTATGCTACCAGCTTATACGAACGGGAGTTAGCATTTAGCAGACTTCTTTTAAACCTGAAAAGGGACCATTTCTAAATGCTGTGCAGTGAAAACAGCCAAATATACCCAAACACCCCAAAAAACGCTGACGCAGGTAAAGTTCAACAATGACATCATAGTAGCTCAAACCTACATGTTCCCACAGTATCCATACCCATCTCCTTTGGTCTCATAATAAAAAGTGTCTCATTGTTCGTCCTTTGGATATTTCTAGGGCTTGTAATACTTGATGCCCCACGGTCTGTGTTCCATTGACCTCTTCACCGCATCTATCTCTCCTCCATCAATGAAAAACAGCAGTGCTCTTCCCTAATTAAACACTGTTTATCTGTGTGTGTGTGTCTGTGTGCGCAAGTATCTGTCTCTCGGCGCCTATACATCAAAGCTGTGGAATGTCAGCCTTTGTCCCCATACCAACTAGCAGCCACTGATATGGCGGCCATCCATTGATAACTGTAGTCAATTCATAGAATCTCTTATACAGTATAAACAGTGTCTGATCATGTTACTTCACTTCCTTTTCCCTTTTAGTTAGCCTTGTTAAAATGGCCATTTGAACCTGAGCTGGTAGCTATAGAGTTCCACAGCTATGTGGTCATTGGACAGATATTGTCATTGTGACCGGAGAGGGTTAAAGGTTAGAGTTCAGATTTGTCGCTCTAATCCAGGACGTCCTGATCCTGGTTTGTAGGGACACAGGGCTCACATTCACTCCAGCTGTGTGTGTGTGTGTGTGTGTGTGTGTGTGTGTGTGTGTGTGTGTGTGTGTGTGTGTGTGTGTGTGTGTGTGTGTGTGTGTGACTGTGTGTGTGTATGTTTCGGCCAGAAACATTTGATAGTGTGTGTGAATGTGTGTGTAGCCATGTTATAGAAAAATGTGTTTGAGTAAGCACAGGGGAAGAGAGTTTTTATGTGTGTAGACAGATAAAATACCTCTCAGCCATGTTACAGAGAAACTCAAACAGCCATGTTTAAGAGGAGGCCTGCTGTTTGCAGACAGCATAGTGAGCCTCAAGTATAGTGAGGATGCATGTGTGTGTGCACTTTCAGAAGGCTTAGTGAGTCAGTGTGTGTAGGTAAGTGTGTAAGGGTTTTCAGGGGCCTTATTAGTAGTGTGAGTGTGAAGGTAAGCTTACAGCGTTTTCAGAGAGAGAGAGCATAGGGAGAGAGTATGTTTGAAGGGCCATGCTGTGTGTGCTCAAGGTGGCCATCAAAGAAGACCCATAGATGGAGGAATCGAGCCTGAGAGAGGGGCTCTCACATCAGAGGGGCCCTGTGCGTGTGTGTGTGTGTGTGTGTGCGTGCACCTGTGACCTGAGAGAAACTCTGTGTATCTATTTCGATTGCATTAGCAAACATAAGTCTGGACTAGTGCTCTTCATTACCTGGTCATTCATTAATCAGGTGTGCGATTGTGCATTCACTCCAGCCTTCAAGACCATGCGACGAGGTTTCCACTTTTGGTACGATCCAATTGTACAAAAAGTATTTGACTTGTCTTTGACTCAAGTCTATGACATAACCATGTCATACACACTGCACAGTACCTGCCACTGCGTCCCTGACAATACTCACCACCCAAGCCAGGTCAACTCCATCACATCACACAATGACCCCTAGCTCGGGTCAACTCCATCACGTCACACAATGTCCCCTAGCTCGGGTCAACTCCATCACATCACACAATGTCCCCTAGCTAGGGTCAACTCCATTACATCACACAATGTCCCCTAGCTAGGGTCAACTCCATCACGTCACACAATGTCCCCTAGCTCGGGTCAACTCCATCACATCACACAATGACACCTAGCTAGGGTCAACTCCATCACATCACACAATGACCCCTAGCTAGGGTCAACTCCATCACGTCACACAATGTCCCCTAGCTCGGGTCAACTCCATCACATCACACAATGTCCCCTAGCTCGGGTCAACTCCATTACATCACACAATGACCCCTAGCTCGGGTCAACTCCATTACATCACACAATGACCCCAAGCTAGGGTCAACTCCATCACATCACACAATGACCCCTAGCTAGGGTCAACTCCATTACATCACACAATGTCCCCTAGCTAGGGTCAACTCCATCACGTCACACAATGTCCCTTGGCTCGGGTCAACTCCATCACATCACACAATGTCCCCTAGCTCAGGTCAACTCCATTACATCACACAATGACCCCTAGCTCGGGTCAACTCCATTACATCACACAATGACCCCAAGCTAGGGTCAACTCCATCACATCACACAATGTCCCCTAGCTCGGGTCAACTCCATTACATCACACAATGTCCCCTAGCTAGGGTCAACTCCATCACATCACACAATGACCCCTAGCTCGGGTCAACTCCATTACATCACACAATGACCCCTAGCTCGGGTCAACTCCATCACATCACACAATGACCCCTAGCTCAGGTCAATTCCATTACATCACACAATAACCCCTAGCTAGGGTCAACTCCATTACATCAGTGCTACAATTATACTTAACATACTTCACATTATACCCATTAACAAAGAAAGACCAGTGATGACCTGTCTCTCATTCACAAAGACTACAACTGGAGGAATGTGAGAGAGAAAGTAGACATTTTCCTCAGGGCTCTCTAACTAGTGTTCCACACAGCGTTGCAGACTCCAGGACTGTTTGTGGTTCAGCAACACGCTACACTGAGTGTACACAATTAAGAACAGCTGCTCTTTCCATGACATAGACTGACCAGGTGAATCCAGGTGAACACTATGATCCCTTATTGATGTCACTTGTTAAATCCACTTCAATCAGTGTAGATGAAGGGGAGGAGACAGGTTAAAGAAGGATTTTTAAGCCTTGAGACAATTGAGACATGGATTGTGTAAGTGTGCCATTCAGAGGGTGAATGGGCAAGACAAAAGATTTAAGTGCCTTTGAACGGGGTATGATAGTAGTTGCCAGGCGCACCGGTATGTGTCAAGAACTGCAACGCTGCTGTTTTTTTCACACTCAACAGTTTCAAGAATGGAACACCACCCAAAGGACATCCAGCCAACTTGACACAACTGTGGGAAGCATTGGAGTCAACATGGGCCTGATGAATTGAGGCTGTACACTCAGTGTATAAGGGTGAATATTTGTGACACAACATTGCCTCACGATGGTGACAATAGGGACTACAGGATGTAGGCTGCAGTATTACTTTCCAGAACTTTGAAGGACACAGATACAGGCTACTACTGCCACATTTAACAGGATCTGTACAATCTTAAAGTCAACTCTAGTCATTATATTTCTAAATATCTACAAGTTCATAACATTTAACCTCACTAAACCAATCCCGGTCCTACCTGTATGGGCCTGCCGTCCTCTGAGCCAATCATGGTCCTCCATTCCATCAGGGAGCGCTGCAGATTCTCCAATCCTGTCTCCCAGAGCCGCACATACCCGCCCATATCCACCGTGACCACGCACCCCGAACCCAGACTGGCCAATAGCACGTCAGAGTCGGACACCTTTGAAATCCACGTTGTGTAAGGAGAGACACTCAGAGACCTGTCAATCAGATGAAACAACCAATTAGAGAGAGGGTGTGAGACAACGAACCAATCCGATGAGAGAGTTCTAGTAAACCAATCAGAGGATGGTGTGTTCAGACACAGTATTCTTTCAAATTTCAACTACTCCCAATCCCAAATCCACTCTAGCCCCGAGACACTTGCGTAGATCAGAAGGGATTGGATAGGTATACTCTGTGAAAGTGAAGGCCACTTCCGCTTTACTTCCTTATGCTTCCCCCATACAGCACTGTTTTGAACAGGCTTCACAATTATATAATCAAATTCATTAAATTACTTAAGCGGTCATTTAAGATATATACAATTATATTCGTCTTTGAAGTTTTTCTGAAGTTTTTTCACATGAAGAACATTGCGCTCACTGAAAACCTTTTTTTTTTTTTTATACAAAAGTTTAAAAACAACAAGGCTGAGGGGCAGTCACTTCCTGGTTACTTAGCAACACACGTAGCTCAACCTTAACCTCTGACAGAGTAAGTGGAATTCTTACCATATTGCTTATACCTATCCAATCCTTTCAGATCCACATACAGTGCCTTTGGAAAGCATTCAGATCCCTTGACTTTTTCCACATTTTGCTACATTACAACCCTATTCTAAAATGGATTAAATAAACACAAATCCTCAGCAATCTACACACTATACCCCATAATGACAAAGCGAAAACAGGTTCTGAGAAAGTTTTGCAAAATGTATAAAAAAAAATATATATATTATTATTATTTACATAAGTATTCAGACCACCTGTGGTAAATTTAATTTATTCGACATGATTTAGAATAGCACACACCTGTCTATATAAGGTCCCACAGTTGACAGTGCATGTCAGAGCAAAAACCAAGCCATGAGGTCGAAGGAATTGTGCGTAGAGCTCCAAGACAAGATTGTGTCGAGGCTCAGATCTGGGGAATGGTACCATAAAATTTATGCAGCACTGAAGGTCCCCAAGAACAGAGTGCACTCCATCATTCTTAAATGAAAGAAGTTTGGAACCACCAAGACTCTTCCTAGAGCTGGGCACCCAGCCAAACTGAGCAATCGGGGAAGAAGGGCCTTGGTCAGGGAGGTGCCCAAGAACCCGATGGTCACTCTGATAGAGCTCTAGAGTTCCTCGTTGAAAAAGGTAGAAACTTCCAGACGGACAACCATTTCTGCAGCACTCCACCAATCAGGCCTTTATGGTAGACTGGCCAGACGGAAGCCACTCCTCAGTAAATGGCACATGACAGGCCGCTTGGAGTTTGCCAAAAGGCACCTAAAGACTCTCAGACCATGAGAAACAAGATTCTCTGGTCTGATGAAACCAAGATTCAACTCTTTCACCAGAATACCAAGTGTCACGTCTAGAGGAAACCTGGCACCATCCCTAAGGTGAAGCATGGTGGTGGCAGTATCATGCTGTGGGAATGTTTTTCAGAGGCAGGAACTGGGAGACTAATCAGAATTGAGGCAAAGATGAACAGAGCAAAGTACAGAAATATACTTGATGAAAACCTGCTCCAGAGCGCTCAGTCTGGACAACAGGACAACGATCCTAAGCACACAGTCAAGACAATGCAGGAGTGGCTTCGGGACAAGTCTCTGAATGTCCTTGAGTGGCCCAGCCAGAGCTCGGACTTGAACCCAATCGAACATCTCTGGTGACACCTGTGCAGCAACGCTCCCCATCCAACCTGATAGAACTTGAGAGGATCTGCAGAGAAGAATGGAAGAAACTCCCCAAATACAGGTGTGCCAAACTTGTAGCGTCATACCCAAGAAGACTCAAGAATGTAATTGCTGCCAAAGGTGCTTCAACAAAGTACTGAGTAAAGGACCTGAATACTTATGTGAATGTGATAATAGTTTTTTTTTTGCAAACATTTTTAAAAACCTGTTTTTGCTTTGTCATTATGGGGCATTGCGTGTAGATTTAATACATTTTAGAATAAAGCTGTAACCTAACAACATGTGGAAAAAGTCAAGGGGTCTGAATACTTTCCAAATGCACTGTATGTGTATAGGGAGGTAGGGGCTATATGTGGGTGGATTTGGGTTAGTGTGCTATCAGAGTCCAGATATACCTTGGGACAGGAATATACTTCAGCTTCTTAGAGTTCAGGTCAGTCACCTCCAGGTAGGCAGCGGTCATCGGGGGTGTGACGTCTGTGTGACACACACGTTAAAAACACTCACCCACGCACGCACGCACAAACAAACAAACAAATGATTGAGTATCCCAGGTTAAGGGTACGAATCAGACTCGGGTGTCTCTACACCAAAGTCAGCTATGCTATTGTACAGTGAGGCTCTGACCTGGGGGGAAGATATCTTTTAGGGGCACCTGTCCAGGTGGTAGGGCCCGGACCACCTGATTGGCCGACAGCAGACTGACACAGTTAGTCCGTTTGGCCACGCTGGACTTCAGCCCGCCCCGGGAGAACATTTGACCTCCCGAGTCCCCGCCACTCATCTCTGATAGGTCCACATCTCTCTTAAAGCTGTACACCTCATTAGGAGACTACAGTGCAGGGAGAGAGAAACAACAAAGCGATTCTAACTTCATACCTCTAATCGAAAAGTCATGACATCTTTAATCAAATGTCATGATATCTCTTATTAAAAGGATTTACAGTTGAAGTCAGAAGTATACATACACCTTAGCCAAAAACATTTAAACTCAGTTTTTCACAATTCCTGACATTTAATCCCAGTAAAAATTCCCTGTTTTAGGTCAGTTAGAATCACCACTTTATTTTAAGAATGTGAAATGTCAGAATAATAGTAGAGAGAATTATTTATTTCAGCTTTAATTTCTTTCATCACATTCCCAGTGGGTCAGAAGTTTACATACACTCAATTAGTATTTGGTAGCATTGCCTTTAAATGGTTTAACTTGGGTCAAATGTTTTGCGTAGCCTTCCACAAGCTTCCCACAATACGTTGGGTGCATTTTGGTCCATTCCTCCTGACAGAGCATGGAGTAACTGAGTCAGGTTTGTAGGCCTTCTTGCTCGCACACGCTTTTTCAGTTCTGCCCACACATTTTCTATGGGATTGAGGTCAGGGCTTTGTGATGGCCACTCCAATACCTTGACTTTGTTGTCCTTAAGCCATTTTGCCACAACTTTGGAAGTATGCTTGGACTCATTGTCCATTTGGAAGACCCATTTGCGATGAAGCTTTAACTTCCTGACTGATGTCTTGGGATGTTGCTTCAATATATCCACATAATTTTCCATCCTCATGATGCCATCTATTTTGTGAAGTGCACCAGTCCCTCCTGCAGCAAAGCATCCCCACAACATGATGCTGCCACCCCCGTGCTTCACGTATGGGATGGTGTTCTTCGGCTTGCAAGCCTCCCCCCTTTTCCTCCAAACATAACGATGGTCATTATGGCCAAACTGTTCTATTTTTGTTTCATCAGACTAGAGGACATTTCTCCAAAAAGTACGATCTTTGTCCACAAGTGCAGTTGCAAACCGTAGTCTGGCTTTTTTATGGCGGTTTTGGAGCAGTTGCTTCTTCCTTGCTGAGCGGCCTTTCAGGTTATGTCGATATAGGACTCGTTTTACTGTGGATATAGATACTTTTGTACCTCTCTAACCAAAAGTCAAGATATTTCTCATCAAAAAGTCTTGATAGCTATAATAAAAAGTAATTGATCATTATACACTGGTCTCTCACCATGAGGTCAGGGAAGCCCACTATGATGCGTGCGTACGAGGAGGTGTCAGAGAGGAGTCGGTTGGGAGAGACTATCTTCTGACCCAGGGCTGCACTCAGGTTCTCATTAGGCAGCTGGTCACTACCCACTGTCTGGGGTACACACATCTCATCTGAGAGACAGAGGGGGGAGAGAGAGGGAGGAAGAAAGAGAGAGGGAGGGACAGAGGGAGAGAGGCAGGGGGGAGAAAGAGAGAGGAAATGAGGGAAGCAGAGAGAGAGGAAAGGAGGGAGAGAGAGAGGGAACGAGGTAGGGAAAAGGAGGCAGACAGAGATATAGATTTATATGGGCAGGTGGGGGTAGATGGGGTAAGAAAGGGAGATGGGGGGGTGAAGAAAGAAGAAAAGCGAGAGGTGAGAAGAGCGAGGGAGAGAGATGGGGAGGAGAAAGAAAGTTGAGGATGGGTATGGACATAGTGTCAGGGACATTAAATGACTCATGTCCTTATATGTTGAGTGCTCTGTTGTGTTACCTGAGCTGGCTCCATGGCCGGTGCTGACGCCGTCCTCACTGACGCTATGTAGCTGACACACCCCAGAGTCTTCTGCTCCCATGTGCATGGGTTTGGTCAGCAGGAACTTCCTGTAAACAAAACACCCCCCGAGCCCCCCCCCCCGATGAATGAGGATAGAAGAAGAGCAGAGGAGAAGAGAAGAAATGAGAAGAGAAGAGAAAAGATGAAAAGAGGAAAGAAGAGAGGTGAATGAGGGAGAATAGAAGAGCAGAGTAAAGGAGCAGGTAATTACATTTTTTTTACCTTTATTTAACTTTTATTTAACTAGGCAAGTCAGTTAATTAAGAACACATTCTTATTTACAATGACGGCCTACCGGGGAACAGTGGGTTAACTGCCTTGTTCAGGGGCAGAACGACAGATTTTACCGTGTCAGCTCGGGGATTCGATCCAGCAACCTTTCCGTTAGGCCCAACGATCTAACCACTAGGCTACCTGCCGCCCCAAAGGAGAGGAGCAGAGTAAAGGAGACGAGCAGAGTAAAGGAGAGGAACAGAGTAAAGGAGAGGAGAGGAGCAGAGTAAAGGAGAGGAGCAGAGTAAAGGAGAGGAGCAGAGTAAAGGAAAGGAAAGGAGCAGAGTAAAGGAGAGGAGAGGAACAGAGTAAAGGAGAGGAAAGGAGCAGAGTAAAGGAGAGGAGAAGAGGAAAGGAGCAGAGTAAAGGAGAGGAGCAGAGTAAAGGAGAGGAAAGGAGCAGAGTAAAGGAGAGGAGCAGAGTAAAGGAGAGGAGCAGAGTAAAGGAGAGGAGCTGAGTGAAGGAGAGGAGCAGAGTGAAGGAGAGGAGCAGAGTAAAGGAGAGGAGCAGAGTAAAGGAGAGGAGCAGAGTGAAGGAGAGGAGCAGAGTGAAGGAGAGGAGCAGAGTAAAGGAGAGGAGCAGAGTAAAGGAGAGGAGCAGAGTAAAGGAGAGGAGCAGAGTAAAGGAGAGGCGGGTAGAGGATTAATTACTTGTTGGTGTTGCTCTCCACCAGTAGCCAGCGATCCTCTGCCACCAGAAATACCTTGCTGAGGTTGATGGGGAGGGAGATGGTGTGAACCCGGCCCTCCAGCACATCCAGCACATCCAACTGGTTACTACAGCAACACAGGAGGGACACACTTCACTTTACAGTTTGAAAAAGCAAAGGGGAAGGAGGTAGTGTAGCAATGAGCTGAGCTTACCCGCCCTCCTTGTAGAACAGGAGCCAGTTCTTGTAGGCAAACTCCCGGCACATCTTATGACCTCCCTAAAAAAAAAACATTTTGGATTACGTAGTGTACAGTACACAGGTGACAACCTGTTTCGTTGTCTCGAGTCATTGTTCTGTTAAAGAGAATATTCACAAAAAAACTTCTACGCATGTATGACATACTGTATCTTGTGTATGTGGCATATCATGTATGACTTTATTTTGTGGATTTTGTTGTACAAGTGGTATAAAGGAAGTGGTCAGATGGCCGAATGGAGTTTCAGTGGGTATGAGACCTGTGCCTCCTTGCTGCTGCTCCACCAACTGGAAGCTTTAGGGGCGGGCTGTTCTGGCTCCTGTGACAGAATGAGTCTCCTCACCGCTCCTGTTAATACGTCTAGATGTAATACTGTGTTACTCTGAGAGAGAGAGAGAGAGAGAGAGAGAGAGAGAGAGAGAGAGAGAGAGAGAGAGCGAGAGAGAGAGAGCGTACTTGGTTAGAAAGAGCAGTTGGGGGAGAATCAGGCCACAGTGATCTGCAGGACTAAGCTGTGTTATGCAGGTAGGCTACATCTAGAAGGACCAAGCATTTTGTCTGTGGCACCGCTAGCACTGCGATGAGCGGTCTCCTCTTGACGGACATTAAAGCACCATAGATTCATTCCACCCTTCACACCCCAGTCACCAGAGGGCGCCACTATCCAGTGTTAATCTTCCACTACAGTCAGTAGTCGCTGTGCATGCGTGTCTGCGTGCGTGTAAGAGTGTCTCGCTCAGCTAAGCCAAGGCTTTTATTCATGACGCACACTGCTAAATCTTCAGTTCACTTTTTATGGGGAAAGCCAAGGGGCAGGGGAACAGCTATCCCAGGACTAACCCTCCCTCTACCATACTGTAATAGCTTCCTTATGGCCTAGCTCTTTGAACTCTGAGATATATATATATATATATATATATATATAGAAACCAACTGTCACTCTTTGGGAGTTGGTGCTGGAGTGTCTGTGCGTGTGTGTATGTGCGCACGTCTGTGTGTATGCATGCATGCGTGTGTGTTCTGGCTAGCTGACAGTGTTCCATTAAAAACATTTCTTTCTTGTTTTATTTTTTTCTCCCCTGAGAGAGCCATGACCTCTGCATAACCTCTGTTATGATATCTGGAGTTCTATTTGTTTGGACAGGAGAAATTATATACTATCACTCACTTTCTCTCTCTCTTTCTGTTTTCCTGTCCTCTCCAAAACAAAGGCTATTTCTTCCCTCCTAATACGTAAAAGCTGTATAATAATTTGGGTTATGAAAGAGTGCACGGTATGTGCATATTTAGCCGTTTTAAGTCAACTCTCATAGTCTGGAGCTATATGAGGTGGGTGTGTGCGTCTCGGAGGTCTCCCCTACCTGTTCCTCATGTAGCACCACCTGTCCCTCCAGTGGGCTGCCCAGGGCAGCGACAGTCACAAAGGGCTGCCAGACTCCACTGATGGTCCTGGGGAAGACATCATACAGCTCCATACACTGGACTGTGTCTCCGCTCTCCTTCATTGCAAACAGGCACACCGGGTTACACGTAGCCATGTAGATCGCATCTGAAACAGGAAGTTAGTGTGTTAGTGTGTGGAGGAGGTGGTCGCTGTTGTGTACTCTTGTCCTCTCGTTGCGTGCAGACACACTGGGTTACATGTAGCCACATAGTTTGCGATGTGTGTGTGTGAGGTGTGTTTAAATGCATGCGTGTGGCATGTGTATGTATCTCCTACCGTTGTTGGTGGTGACGTCACAGATGATGTTGACCTCGCTCATGGGGATCTGCCATGTAGCTTTCTCTTCGGTGAAGCTCAGAGCTCTGGACTCCTGCCTCTCACAGGGGTAGCCCTGCACACGTAGAAACACTGGCCCCTACAAACACAGTGCACAAAGTCAAGGACGCAAAATGACGGCCCTGTCTAGAAACCTCTAGCCCCTATGCACTTCATAAACTGTGTGTGTTAGTACCTTTAAAATGTGTGTGTGTGTGTGTGTTATTACCTTTATATCGATGGGGTGCGTCTCTGTAGGGCAGAGCAGTTTGCGCCGGGCGTTCCCCTCCTGGTTGGTGGTCCAGTAGCCAGACATCCTGACCTCTGGGAGGGGAAGCCTAGGAGGGAGGGGGAGAGGTCACAGGTCATTACCATGACAACCACACACAGCACTATCAGAAAGGTGCGAAGGACTCTTAGGATACATCTCAATGAACCCCTATTCCCTAAAGTACAAATAGGGCTCTAGGACTGACTAAAACTAAGTGCACTACATGTATATAGGGTAAGTGCAGTATCGTATGGGATTAAATTCACCCCTTTTTCACCCCAGGTTCATGGTATCCAATTGGTAGTTAGAGTCTTGTCTCGTTGCTGCAACTCCAGTACGGACTCGGGAGAGGCGAAGGTCGAGAGCCGTGCGTCCTCCGAAACACAACCCAACCAGCCGCACTGCTTCTTGACACAATGCCCACTTAACCCGGAAGCCAGCAGCACCAATGTGTCAGAGGAAACACCGTACACCTGGCGACCGTGTCAGCGTGCACTGTGCCCGGCCCACCACAGGAGTCACTAGTGCGCAACGGCACAAGGACATCCCTGCCGAACAAACCCTCCCCTAATTGTGCGCCGCCCCATGGGTCTCCCGGTCGCGGCCGGCTGCGACAGAGCCTGGACCCAGAATCTCTAGTGGCACAGCTAGCACTGCGATGCATTGCCTTAGACCACTGCGCCAATCGTGAGGCCATATCGTATGGGATTTGAGTAAAAAGATATGGGGTGCATCTCAATCAAACGTTCATCGTCTTCTCTCCCTCATCTGCACTAATCTGAAAATACAGACTAGGGGATATCAATAAGTTTAGCGTTTTGTGTGGTCTGTGAATAAATAGCATTTTGTGTCGTCTGTGTATAAATACTGTGTGTATGTATCTGGGTGTGTATCTGGCTGACCTCCCTTGTTGTGTCTGTCCAGATCTTCTATAGAAACCCACACTTTCCCATGACTCACTGCTGGGTTTAGGCCACCGGCCACGGTGTAATAGGTCGCAGGTGGGATGTAAGAAACAACGCCACAATATACCAAACCACCAGGAACTGTCCAACTCAATAGAAATCACCCTAAAAATAGAAATTCTGAACGAATTATACAACGTGTCCTATAACGGTTTGTCCCAATTTGGACTGCTCGAGTTCAAAGAGTAGAGATATTTACTTTGATACAACTGGGCAAAAAAGATTGTGGAAGGTTATTCCGTGTATTGGCTAAATCCCATTTTAGATTGTGACCAAAGCATTTCTATTTAATAAATATGGGAAATTGAATACGACAATGCGGTAAACACCAGGGTTGGGCTCAATAACATTTTGGAATTGACTCCCATTTAACTCATGAATATACATTGGAATTGAATTAGCCCCACCCCACAGGATGCAGAATTTGAATGATAGGAACTAGAATTGAATTCAGTGCAATTCAAAGAAATTTCACTCAGTCATAGAACATGAGTTTCATTGAATCGGACAGGTCACACTTCCAGATACCAAAGAATATATCACTTTTCTCTGGAAACAATGTTAATTTACTCTTTTAACCTTAGTGCTTAGAATAGCCTATTATATTTCCACCAACCATTTAATTTGTTTGGCTTCTTTTTGAAGGCCTTGAGTGTCAAAATAATGCATTCTGGAAAGTGTTTAATGAAATATAATAACTTTGATATTTGCATACAGGTTTTGTTTCCCTTGATCATTCATTTTAAGAGTTTGTCCTGAAAATCAATTGTTTCAACAATATTTTAAATGCATGTATATAACAACATGTTTGATGTTTTATGTACAATATGTATATTTGTATAGACTACACCAAAAATGAGGCGTTTGAATTTCATTGAATTTCACCAAATTAAATTATATTTCATTTAATTCAAATTGCAATTCTGTATACTTCAATTACAATTCAAGAATTGAATATGAATTTAGATGCATTCTCAATTCAATTCTGAATTGAATCCAACCCTGGTACACATGCCTGTTTGGTGTTAAGTTGCCATGCTAGGAATCAGGTTGCCTTACAGTACCTGTAGACAGCCTTAGTAATAGCACATCTAACCTAGTCTATTAAACATAATCATATCCTACCAATCTAGACTCATAAAGACTCATCATGGAAGGAAAATACTTGTTTCTTCCCTGTTTGGCCCTCAAGATTGTTCTACTTGAGGATTATAAAAGAAAACTTCACAAAAACAGGGTTTATAATGAAAAACAGGAGACAGAAGAAACAAATATGTTCCTTTATTAAAATCTATACATATATGATGAGGTGGAATATAATCTTAAATTAATCCTTACCTGTCTTTCTAATGAAATTAGGAAATACTTCATTTAATCGGAATATTGAGATGGTAAAAACAGCATACATTCATACCTAAAACATTCTAATATATAAAAAAGGCTAAGTAACACACACAACTGTACAACCGTATAGGTAGATACATAACAGTATATACATACTGTATAACCGACCATCAACGGTGACCAGTAGTGAGTGGTTATGCTTGCGAGCCACAGTAGGCAGTTACTAATCTACGATAGCAGACGTGTGTAGGGAAAAGTAAACGGACTATCCATGCTATCCTCACTGACCTGGGGGAGGTACACTGTCAGTACATGGTCATGTCTGGGGGGGGGGTTATTAATCTTATCAAACAGCTAGCAGCAAGTGGCTTGTCCAATTAGTGTCTTTTTAGTGGCCTATTGAACAAGCCTCACCGTAGCAAGGCACACTGATTGTGTCACAGTCAGAGTGTTAGACCACGACTCAATGCCCATCTCATGTGACCGTACACACTTCTTTCTGTCCTCTCTCCCTCTTTCTATGTATCTGTTCCGGCTCAGGGTGCCAGTGTATGCTAGAGGCCAGGGTGTGTGTGTGTGTGTGTACGGTTGGTGATTCTCCGGTGGTCACGGTGGTCTTACTCCTTGGCTAGGTGGACGCTGCTGGGCTTGGCTCCGATGGGAATGCCGTGCTTGTGCAGCGCTTCGATCAGTACCTCCCGCGTGTCCTTGTTGTACGAGTCAAAGTCAAAGACGTTCCGCACCACGTTGGCCAAACCCTCATCTGGGAATCTCTGTATGGTGAGTGACAGGGGGAGAGAAAGAAGGGGGAGAATATGGCGAGAGACAGAATAAACACCCAGCAGTAGTGTAAGTGTAACCAGCAGGGTCAGTGTGAGGACAATACACAGCTCATCGCTCTCTTCTTACCTCCCTACTTTCCCTGCTAAGTATCCCTACACTAACTTCACTTTCTGTGTTGCCATGGGGACTTACTGAAAATCACGCAAGCGCGCATCCCCTCTCCTCTCTGCCCCGATGATTAATGATACGAGAGGTAAAAATAGAAGCATGTCATATGCAGCGGCCGTCTGGATGAGGGAGATGGTTAGTCAATGTAAACATACTGTGATGTACCAAAAGAGCCTCTCTGAGCGTTCTACTCTCTCACCCCCCACCCCTCCACACATCAGGCCACTGGACAAGCTTGGCCTATACGGTGAGTTCTGAAAGTATTCAGACCCCTTCACCTTTTCCACATTTTGTTACGTTACAGCCATACTCTAAAATGAGATTAAATTTAAAAAATTGTCCTCATCAACCTATACACAATACCCCATAATGACAAAGCGAAAACAGGTTTTTAGAAATTGTTGCAAACGTATTAAGATTTAAAAACCAGAAATACCTTATTTACATAAGTATTCAGACTCTTTACTATGAGACTTGAAATTGAGCTCAGCTGCATCCTGTTTCCATTGATCATCCTTGAGATGTTTCTACAACTTGATTGGAGTCCACCTGTGGCAAATTCAATTGATTGGACATGATTTGGAAAGGCACACACCTGTCTATATAAGGTCCCACAGTTGACAGTGCATGTCAGAGCAAAACCTAAGCCATGAGGTCGACGGAATTGTCCGTAGAGCTCAGAGACAGGATTGTGTCGAGGCACAGATCTGGGGAATGGTACCAACACATTTCTGTAGCATTGAAGGTCAAAGAACACAGAGGCATTCATCATTATTAAATGGAAAAAGTTTGGAACCACCAAGACTCTTGAAGAGCTGGGAGAAGGGCCTTTGTCAGGGAGGTGTTTCCCAAAAGGCACCTAAAGGACTCTCAGACCATGAGAAACAAGATTCTCTGGTCTGATTAAACCTAGATTGAACTCTTTGGCCTGAATGCCAAGCGTCACGTCTGGAGGAAACCTGGCACCATCCCTACGGTGAAGCATGGTGGTGGCATCATCATGCTGTGGGGATGTTTTTCAGCAGCAGGGACTGGGAGACTAGTCAGGATCCAGGCAAAGATGAACGGAGCAAAGCACAGAGAGATTCTTGATGAAAACTACATCCAGAGAGCTCAGGTCTTCAGACTGGGTCGAAGGTTCACCCTCCAACAGGACAACGACCCTAAGCACACAGCCAAGACAACGCAGGAGTGGCTTCGGGACAAGTCTTTGAATGTCCTTGAGTGGCCCAGCCAGAGTCCGGACTTAAACCCGATTGAACATCTCTGGAGAGACCTGAAAATAGCTGTGCAGAGACACTCCCCATCCAACCTGACAGAGCTTGAGAGGATCTGCAGAGAACAATGGGAGAAACTCCCCAAATACAGGTGTGCCAAGCTTGTAGCGTCATACCCAAGAAGACTCGAAGATGTAATCGCTGCCAAAGGTGCTTCAACAACGTACTGAGTAAAGGGTCTGATTACTTATGTAAATTAGATATTTCCGTTTTTTTATTATTATTATAAATATGCAAACATTTTCAAAAACCTATTTTTGCTTTGTCATTATGAGGTATTGTGTGTAGAGAGAGAAATGTTTAAAAAAATAATAATTTTAGAATAAGGCTGTAATGTGACAAAATGTGGAAAAAGTCAAGGGGTCTGAATACTTTCTGTATACAGTATATGTCGGTCTCTTTAGTGTACGCATGCATGTTTCTCTCCAGGCAGGCTGAGGTCATGGAAGTGGGAGTTATCCGGCGGTGGGTAACATGGTCACTCAGACACAAGGACACCCTTAGGACATTCCCCCCATGAATTAAACACTACATTATTAACTATTCATAAAAGAACTCTGTGACCCACTAAAGCATCAAACCACTGTTCTGGCACGAGTATATGTGTTTGTATGTGTTTGTGTGTCTGTAGCATACCTGCAGATGTTTGACTATATTGACCACCTCCCTGGTGGAGTAGGGGTAGGTGATGGTGCCCTGGTCTGCCATGGCACGTAGCTCTCCGAAGGCTGCCACCAGCTTGTGCAGGGTGGCGTTGGGAACCGCTGGCCCGTACTGCTTCAGCATGGCAAACTCCGCCTGCGGCTTGGGGTTGTCCACCGCGTGGCAGCTGAAGATGTCACCTGTAATATGGTTATGTCAACATATGTCAACGTGCCGTATAAGTGACCGTGACGTAGCTGCTGAGAACATCAATTTGGTGTTTTTTTTAACCAGGCAATTCGTAAATGCTTATGTGCTACTTATGAACGTGTTATGTATGGCTTACGAATGTGTTTTCCAAGTCCTTATGTAGAGACCGTTCGACTAAAGTGTTGCCGCTCTTTAAGGAATACTTTGGGATTTTGGCAATGAGGCCGTTAATCTACTTCCCCATAGTCAGATGAACTTGTGGATACCATGTTTTCGTCTCTGCGAGCAGTTTGAAGGAAGTTGCTAACTAGCGCTAACGCAGTGACTAGCATGCTAGTAGATGCTCAGACTTCCAGCCATTGCACTAACGATAGTTAGCATTGGCTCACGAAACTACCGCTAAATTCTGTCAGACTGGACACAGAGACATACAAATGCTATCCACTATGGCTTATGAATGTGTTATGAAGTCCTTATGTAGGTACATAGCGTTACTGCAAAAGCTGAGTCTTACCCAGTGAGCCAAAGAAGTCGTTTCCCAAGAAGGGGAAGCCAGGTCTGTTAGCCAGGACCAGCATCCTGAAGTCTGGGTGCATGGCTATGGTGTTAGGTCTCCTCTCTGCTTCTAATGGGTCTAATGAGGACACAACACACTGTAAGTACAAAACACACATGCACAGACACACGCACACTCACACACGCGCACACATGCTCGCACGAGCACACTCTCTTCAGCCAGAACAAAGAGTGGTTTAGGCAGGTGACAAAGAAGTGTCCCAGGTACTCTTTAGAGACGGGGGGATAATTGAAGGGATAAATAGAAGATAGAATGACAACAAAGATAAACAGATCTATGATATACAATCCAGGGCCATCCAAGCCACTCACAGGGGTTAGCATAAAAGCCTTTATGGACAGGTACCAGTAGACTTAGAGTCGTAGGCTGTTTACGCTTGGTTTTACTTTCCACTTCTAACTAAACGTACCTAATAGACTGTCACTATGCTGAATAGTCTAGCCTCACAGAGGAATGTAAACAATACTGTGTTTGTGTGTCTGGCAGTCCATGTGAGTGTGAGTGTGTGTGTCTGTGTGTGTGTGTGTGTGTGTGTGTGTGTGTGTGTACCAGAGACGATCCTGCGTCCGTCTGCGAGGATCATCTCTCCACTCTCCACCAGGGTCTTCAGTATACAGGTGACGTTAGTGGGGGCTTTGTCTGCCTCGTCTATCACTAGGATGTGGCCCATCTTCACAGCTTTCACCTACACACAGAGTGTGTAAATACCATAATTGAGTGTTAAAGGGAGTAGGAGAGAGAGAGAGATGGAGAGAGAGAGAGAGTAAGGGAGAGAGATGGAGAGCAACACTTAACAAAACCCAGAAACACAAGATTGAAATGAACAAGTGATCTAGCCCCAAGAGTAAAATGTTCACAGCTGGAGGTGAATAACTAGAACGCATACATCGACTATTACCGGAGTGAGGCCAAAGGTCAGAGAAAGACGGGAATGCTACCAAACATTGGGGGAAAAAAGCCTTCAGCTGAATACTTAACCCGTGTAAAAGACGCCAAACAAATAAAAACCTGAACCAAATACAGAAGTAGTGATCATAGACTGGCAACTGACAGGACACCATCAAAAAACAGAGAACAGAGAGGACAGACTATGTCATCACTGTGGGCCAAGAGAGATAGAAATTGAAGAACACTTTCTAATCACCTGCCCCAAATATATATTAATTAAGGAGTCCTTCTTCCCCAAATTCAAAATGAAAAGTTCTACATTCACAGAACAATCAAACAAAAATAAACTGTGTATACTTTTGGGGGAAAGGTCTGATGTTATAGAGTTAGCAGCACAGTATGTCACAGCTTGCCAAAAGCTAAAAGGAGGAAACATTAAATGTATTATTTTCTCCATGTATTATAAGTAATAGACAATATAAGTACCACCTTCATAAAAATAAAAAAGTTTAATTCGATTCTGATCGTTGAACATTATAACATTTCTGTGTTGGATATTTATTTGTGACATGAAAATAGAGCTCTTTGGCCACGCACACCAGTGGTGGGTTTGGAGACAAAAAACAGAAGCATATGCAGAAAAGTACCTCATATTTACGGTAAAATATGGTGGTGCATCTTTGATGTTACTGGGCTATTTTGCTTCCACTGGTCCTGTGGTCCTTGTTAAGGTCAACGGCATCGTGAACTTTACCAAGTACCAAAACATTTTAGCCAAAAACACTTGGCCGCAAGTGGATCTTCCAGCAAGACAATAACCACAAGCACATATCAAAATCCATAAAGAAAATGGTTAGATGACCACAAAATCAACATTTTGCAATGGCCAGCTGAGTCCCCGGACTTGAACCCCATTGAAAACCTGTGGTTTGAATTGAAGAGGCCAGTCCATAAGAGCAGACGACAGATATCAAGGATCTGGAAAGATTCTGTATGGAGGAATGGTCTAAAATCCCTCCCAACATGTTCTCCAAGCTCATAAAACATTTTAGAAAAAGGCTCAGTGTCATTATTCTCACAAGGGTAGGGTGCTGGAGTACTGAAAACAGGGGTGTCAAAATATTTATTTTACTGTAATTATTACTTTTTAAACAAAATCTGCTTCTCTGAGAAATTGCATTAGTATGAAAGTGTACTAAGTGTACTGAATGTATAATATGCTGAGTGTACTGAATGTATAATACACTGAGTGTACTGAATGTATAATATAATATACTGAGTGTACTGAATGTATAATATAATACACTGAGTGTACTGAATGTATATTATACTGAGTGTACTGAATGTATAATATACTGAGTGTACTGAATGTATAATATAATACACTGAGTGTACTGAATGTATAATATAACACACTGAGTGTACTGAATGTATAGTATACTGAGTGTACTGAATGTATAATATAATATACTGAGTGTACTGAATGTATAATACACTGAGTGTACTGAATGTATAATATGCTGAGTGTACTGAATGTATAATATAATATACTGAGTGTACTGAATGTATAATATAATATACTGAGTGTACTGAATGTATAATATACTGAGTGTACTGAATGTATAATATACTGAGTGTACTGAATGTATAATATAATATACTGAGTGTACTGAATGTATAATATAATATACTGAGTGTACTGAATGTATAATATAATATACTGCGTGTATTGAATGTATAATATAATACACTGAGTGTACTGAATGTATAATATACTGAGTCTACTGAATGTATAATATAATATATTGAGTGTACTGAATGTATAATATACTGAGTGTACTGAATGTATAATATACTGAGTGTACCGAATGTATAATATAATACACTGAGTGTACTGAATGTATAATATACTGAGTGTACTGAATGTATAATATAATATACTGAATGTACTGAATGTATAATATAATACACTGAGTGTACTGAATGTATGATATAATATACTGAGTGTACTGAATGTATAATATAATATACTGAGTGTACTGAATGTATAATATACTGAGTGCATTTAATGTATAATATACTGAGTGTATTGAATGTATAATATAATGAGTGTACTGAATGTATAATATAATATACTGAGTGTCCTGAATGTATAATATACTGAGTGTATTGAATGTATAATATAATATACTGAGTGTACTGAATGTATAATATAATATACTGAGTGTACTGAATGTATAATATAATATACTGAGTGTCCTGAATGTATAATATACTGAGTGTATTGAATGTATAATATAATATATTGAGTGTACAAAACAATAAGAACAGCTTCCTAATAAAATTGCACTACCCCCCATTTGCCCTGAAAAGAGCCTCAAGTCGTCGGGGCATGGACTCTGGCCCATGTTGACTCCAATGCTTTCCACAGTTGTGTCAAGCATTGGCTCGATGTCCTTTGGGTGGTGGACCATTCTTGATACACACGGGAAACTGTTGAGCGTGAAAACCCTAGCAGCATTGCAGTTCTTGACACAAACCTTTGCACCTGGCACCTACTACCATATCCCGTTCAAAGGCACTTCAAATATTTAGCCTTGCCCTTTCACCCTCTGACTGGCACACATTCACAGTCCATGTCTCAACTGTCTCAAGTCTTGAAAATCCTTCTTTAACCTGTCTCCTCCCCTTCATCTACACTGACTGAAGTGGATTTAACAAGGGACATCAATAAGGGATGATAGCTTTCACCTGGATTCACCTGGTCATTCTGTCATGGAAATAGCAGGTGTTCCTAATGTTTTGTACACTCAGTGTATATACAGTATTTACACACTTTTTTCCATTAGTATTATAGCTACTATTCTTACTGTTGTTTTTGTATCACTTCCCTTTGGCAACATTGACCTTGGCATTCATGCAATTAAAGCATACTGGATTTGAGAGAGAGAAGTCATACTGACCAGCGGTGAGTCCTCGTATATGATAATTCCATCTCTAACAGAAGGCTGTAGGGTCAGGGTCTGAACTGTAGTGTCCCTGGAAAGGGGAGAGGACGGAAGGGTGGGTTACACACTTTACAGTCAATAACAAACGTAGAAGAGATGGAACGGTTCTCCCCATCCAGGCCAGTTTCCATTTAAGATCAAAAACACATGAGTCTGCTCACTGTCAATGTGTGACCTATACAGCACGCCCCGGTTTTGTTATCATGGACAGGCTGCTTCTCAATCATCGTTTTGAGACACCGCTCAGTGGACGCACCCACACACACATGCGTGCGCAAACATACACACATGCCAACACCCACACACTCATCTCAGTACACTTCATGACAGGCTGCCTCCCCAAAGCCATGATTTTGGTCTAAAATTAGCTAGTGCTAACCAGGCCACCCACACACACAGCTATAGTAGCTAACTAGGTCACATCTACATGCAGCCCTGTCCCTGTCTGCTTCTGTCTTTCAGACGACTTTCACCAGACAACCTCTACTTTCTCTCAGTAATTAGAGACACTCCGCGAGGGGAGGAATCTGACATGAAAACTAAACGTACACGTAAACTGCAGTTTTTTCCCCACCTCACTCATGTAAGACAGAAGGGTAAAACCTTGCCTACAGTCAAATTGCTCTGCAAAGCACAGGAGTGGGAGCTGAGGAGATTACAAAGGAAAGCATTCAACTGAACTCCTGTCTCTCCCCTGGAAACTGAAGTCTAGCTTGATGGTTGCATCTTATCTCTAGACTAGGCTATTGTGTGATTGCTGCTGTCCAGTCAAGCAGAATGATTACTAGGGGACCCCTGACCTTATTGTCGATCTGTCTGACTGTCCCAGTGCTATATATAATAGACTGATCCTTTGACTGTCACACCTATGGATGTTTTCACATGATGAGCATAGTGAGACCGGTCTCCTGTCTCTTTGTAACTGAGAGAGCAGTGCGTGTGTGTGTGTGCGTGTATATATTCTTTGACACATGCCTGTGTCCTCTCTATATCACTGCCAGGTAAACTACAATCGTATTCAGAGCCTCTGTTGAAACAGCCTTTCTACAAGTGTGTCTATATGAATAACCATGTTGTACGTGGTCTAACACTGAAGCTACTGCGACCTGATTTACAGAATCTTTTAAAAATGTAGCTTTCTTCATGTTATCACGCTGTGTGGAACTAAATGCTCTCGTTTTCAATACATACCGGTTCATGTGTTATTCTACCAAGGATCATTCTGTTGTGAAGACTCTACCTGTGATTAAGGTGTTTTCTGGTTGTTTTATCTTCCTTACCTCGATGCACTTACTGTCATTCAGATTGGATACAAGTGTTTGCGTACCCCATCAGGGCAACCTTGTTTGATATATTTTCCATGTTGAACCACCTGAAGGCTATACTTGGCATGAGAGCACATCGCTAACTTACATCAATAACTAATATCAATGTGTGTGGTCTGAAATCAGGCCAGCCACAACCAATGTTCTGTTTCTATCAAGGTGACGTAGCGGGCTAATTATAGAAGCCCCTGAGAACCACTTGTGCATATTGAAGACGTGAATGCTCATCCCCAAAATCTTTTTACGTGTCTATTGTCAAAGGATAAAGCTAAGAACATTTACAACTTCATCGGTAAGAGCACTATAACAAAATAGATGAAAATTAAACGTATTCTACAAGAAACAATATCACTCCCTAAAAAGCAACCTTATGAAACAATCTTTCATATGATAGGGAAGATATACAAAACCTTGCAGAGAGCCTATCCAGCTTCCAATCTCTTATAAAAAAACATATACATATTTGAACCAAAACTTAAAAAGAACTGATGTTGGCACATGATGGAGGGAGAGCATAACTAATGTACACTTAAAATGTACACTTAATCCAGCATAAACAGTGCATTCGGAAAGTATTCAGACCCCTTGACTTTTTCCACGTTACAGACTTATTCTAAAATGGATTCAATAGTTTCTTCCCTCAATCTACACACAATACCCCATAATGACGAATTAAAAACAGGTTTTTCGAATTTTTTGCAAATGTATTAAGAATAAAAAACTGAAATATCACATTTACATAACTATTCAGACCCTTTACTCAGTACTTTGTTGAAGCCCCTTTGGCAGTGGTTACAGCCTCGGGTCTTCTTGGGTATGACGCTACAAGCTTGGCACACCTGTATTTGGGGAGTTTCTCCCATTCTTCTCTGCAGATCCTCTCAAGCTCTGTCAGGCTGGATGGGGAGCATCGCTGAACAGCTATTTTCAGGTCTCTTCAGAGATGTTTGATCGGGTTCAAGTCCGGACTCTGGCTGGGCCACTCAAGGACATTCAAAGACGTCCCGAAGCCACTCCTGCGTTGTCTTGGCTGTGTGCTTAGGGTCGTTGTCCTGTTGGAAAGTGAACCTTTGCCGCAGTCTGAGGTCCTGAGCGCTCTGGAGCAGGTTTCATCAACTCCAACCCATACAACCATAAAGGCCTGATTGGTGGAGTGCTGCAGAGATGGTTGTCCCTCTGGAAGGTTCTCCCATCTCTACAGGGGAACTCAATGCTGCAGAAATGTTTTGGTACCCTTCCCCAGATCTGTGCCTCGACACAATTCTGTCTCGGAGCTCTACTGACAATTCCTTAGAATTGGACCTCATGGCTTGGTTTTTGCTCTGACATGCACTGTCAACTGTGGGAGGTTGTAACGTAACAAAATGTGGTAAGTGAAGGGGTCTGAATACTTTCCAAATGCACTGTATAGCATTTATTATACAAGATTTTTTTAAATCACAAATTCTACAGCATAACGGCAGAGTCATGTCTTAAGTGCAAAACGAATAAGTTATGGGCAAAGCTCGAAAGTTGGCAGTCAGAAGTATTACAATGTAAACGTACTTTTAATCCGTCTGTCTGCATATTTCAAGACATGGCATATGGGGGTGTAGGGAGATACCAAATTGGGTGGACGATTCTCTTCTCACGTTGAAAAAATATATACTAAAACGTGGAAATCAAACAATCCGCCATCATTAACAAAATGGAAAAATCGAATGATTGTGGCAAAAAAGAATGTTGGCACTAGGAATGTGAGCATGCGAGTCTGGGCAGATGAGATGTAGTCTTTGTTTGTATGGGTCTGTAAGCTGTGGTTCATATGTATATGTTTGTATCTGTAGTGAAAATAATAAAAGGAAAAAAATGTAAATATCTTTTTTTTAAGAAAGTTGGAAAAAAGAGAAAGACCTATAGGTGTGTGTTCTATCTAACAGCTCTATTGTAGTCCCCTTGGCCTGAACACTGCTGTCCTGATTTCTCCGGGACCAAAATAGTCTGTAACACCCTCAGATAGAGGCAGAGCCAAGGGAGAGCAGCGACAGAGAGTGCTACCCACACTCTGCTTTTCACAGATACCCTTTTCTCGGGTTGTTAAAAATAAATAAATTACTTGTTTGTCACATATACAAGACAAGTCGTATTTAGCTGTGGAAAACACTCCCGCTATTTAGGATGGGAATCTTATTTGCCTGGTTTTTATGCTAAAAATTGAAATGTTGGGTGATTCAATTGTGCGCAAATGCACTCAATTCGACATAACACGATCACATGTGTGTCAGCTAAAACTCCATGATGGTCCATTAGAAAAGGGATGCAGTTTACAGATGGCAAGAATATACCCACAATCGAAAACAATCCTGGATAGTGGGATAGGGTCGTCGTACCCCCCGCAAAACACACGCAGGTACACACACTCTGACCTTCAACCTCTCACCTGTGGAGCTGCAGGTATTCCCTGGGCCTGTTGAGAAGATGGAGGAACCTGTCCACAATCTTATTCTTTCCCACTCCCTGTGAGTAAGCACACAAATATTGTATTCAATATACAGTATAATATTAACGCAATAAAGTCAACACATATTTTATGTATAAAGTGCCTGAAATAATGTACGTTTCATCATTCTTAATACAGGACTGAGTTCATTTCTCTTCACACACTTCCAAGGGAACTCATCTAAAGAGGAGTATTTCACATCCTGTTATTGTTAAAGAACATCCCTGTCACAACTCCTAACCATCAGTCTTGCAGTTGACTCCAACATGTCTAAAATATCTGTTGAGGCCCAGAGCGTGTGCTGTGTGCCTGTGAGACGGCTCTATTCTCAAAGCTCGCCCACTCCTTCCCTCCCTCCCCTAACACCCTAGGGCCCTTCAGAGGGCACATGATGTCCACTACGGAGGGAGTGTGGGCGGCGGACGGAGTGTCCATGCTGACAGAGCTGAAGGGTGGAGGATGGATGGCCCATGGGGACAGACAGAGACTGGGTCATAAAGTCCCTGTAATCAGTCACCCACAGCTGTCTACTGTGACCTACTTCACAGTGACCTGTGATCAAAACAGTTTCAGAGTAGGAATGTTGATTTAAGATCAGTTTTTCCTTCAGATCATAATGAATGAGATTACCCAGACAGGGCATACCTTTCAAATACAGGCCCAGCACTGTATTAAAATCTCTCTATATGCAACTCTATGCAGTTCTCTTCACGGCTGTCAATGGACCTAACTGAGTTTGGCTATGGCTATCGATTGGTTTTAATTGATCGCTCAATAAAGTGGTTCCCTAATGATGGGTCAGGAGCCAACTGCTCTCTTTGGATTGCAGCCAAAGCCATTTTTAAATGGCCATTTCAATCATGCAAAAGCTGTGATTGGTCTTTGGCCCTGTAACTCACCTGATTTCCTACCAATAGGAGGTGCTCTCCCAGCAGGAAGTCTTTCAGCATGTCCTCCATCACCATCATATGCTGTAGAGGGAGAGAGAGACAGTTTAAGTTCAGAATGAATCCAGGGTAAATTATGTTACATTTGTTTAGTAGTTTGATTGACAGTTCAAGACATTAGTAGGGGTGAGGTGTTCAGTAGTTTGATTGACAGTTCAAGACACTAGGTAGTAGGGGTGAGGTGTCCAATGAACTGGCCTCATTTAAACACTGCTTTCCCTCAATCTCCATCCCCTCTACTCCTCTCTCCCTTTCTACTCTCAAAAAAGGACAGAGAGCAGGTTCTTCAGAAGTGGGGCAGGCAGGAACATCATCTCTCACGCTCTTCTTTCCATCCCTCTCTCTAGCTCACTCTTTCTCAGCGCTGAAAAGTAAGGAGGGAATGAGAGAAAGGAGGG
The DNA here is from genome assembly GCF_045679555.1 of Salvelinus alpinus. NCBI lineage: Eukaryota > Metazoa > Chordata > Actinopteri > Salmoniformes > Salmonidae > Salvelinus > Salvelinus alpinus. The sequence goes on along the minus strand of NC_092099.1, from coordinate 22,503,568 downwards.
AATGAGAGAAAGGAGGGAGTGAGAGAGAAGGAGGTGTGAGGAGGGATGAAAGACAGATATAGAGCAAGAGCAAGAGAGAGACGCGACAGAGACATGAGAGAGAACCGACAAAGAGCTAGAGAGGAGAGAGAGAAAGGGAACCGACAAAGAGCTAGAGAGAGAGAGAGAGAGGAGAGGAGAGAGAGTGAGAGAGAACCGACAAAGAGCTAGAGAGGAGAGAGAGGGAGAGGGAGAGAGAACCGACAAAGAGCTAGAGAGGAGAGAGAGAGAGAACCGACAAAGAGCTAGAGAGGAGAGAGAGAGAGAGAGAGAGAGAGAGAGAGAGAGAGAGAGAGAGATAGATAGAGAGATAGAGAGAGAGAGAGAGAGAGAGAGAGAGAGAGAGAACCGACAAAGAGCTAGAGAGGAGAGAGAGAGAGAGAGCGAGAGAAAAGTGTGGGGGAGGATGAAAAAAAGATAGACGGGAAGGAGAGAGAGATGGATAGATCTGGGGCAGTCCCACTCAGTATTCTAGAGAGGAGTCAGAACCCCTCAGTCCAGGGGCTTGATACAACTACAATCAGTGTTTGTGTGTGTGTGTGTGGAGGCCATTACTTGTGCGTTGTCGTAGAAGAGCACGTCAGGCACCTTCATCTTCTCCCCAGCATTATAGACGGGAGCTGACACGCTGCCTATGGTCAACACACCATCCTTTACAGTGCCTGGATGGAGAGAGGGGGGAGGGGTGAAATAGATTATACATGTTTGTGTGTGTGGTGTGTGTGTGTGTGCGTGTGTCTTACAGCTGTGGTCATGTGCCTCAGCATCAGGCTGTGTGTCCTGTATAGAGCAGTTAGCCAGGCCCTTCTGTAGAGAGGAACGAGCCAGGCTGGGTAGAAACCTAATCAAACATAAAGCATATTATTGCAAATTATAACAAGGTTATTAAATCAGACAATTTAATCCCAAGCAACGTACAGTTCAAGGAATAGTTCAATCAACATTTGTCTAACAAATCAGTCCGTGTGTGTGTGTGTGTGCGTGCGCTTCTGTGTACCTGGACAGACATGCTTTGTTGACAGCGTGAGCGATGCTCTCCTCTGGATACTGAGAGAGACGACGACAGATCCTCAACAGCTGTCTAGTGGACAGGGACGACGCTAGAGACTGGGCCTGGACACACAGCAGGCAGTTTAGTACACATACTCACTAGCACGCACGCACGCACACACACACGCACACACGCACACTTACAGTAGGGTCGTTGGTCTGTCGGAGGTTGTGTGTGAGGTGGAGGAGCTGCTCCACTGCTTCCTTCGGAACGTTGGGAGTCTGGAGAGAAAGAAAGAGAGACAAAGAGAGAGAATGAATGGAGGATGATATGAAGGAAACAGATGACTGAATCAATATGTTGGATATGTGTGTGTGTGTGTGTGTGTGTGTGTGTGTGTGTGTGTGTGTGTGTGTGTGTGTGTGTGTGTGTGTGTGTGTGTGTGTGTGTGTGTGTGTGTGTGTGTGTGTGTCTCACCAAGCACTGTATGAGGCTGGTCTCCTGTGCCCGTGCCAGAGGCTGGATGTTGTGGAACATGAACATGGTGAGTAGTTCAGGACCCAACCACTGCTGACCACTGCTGCCCGCCACAGGGGGCTCTGCCAGGGCCAACACACGAAACGAAGGGTGGACGGGGAAGATGGACCTGGAAACACACACACATTTAGAGCTTGTACCGATTGTGAATCACGACATATACATTTTTTGTTGTCCAGAAATACTTGTTTACAGTACTATTTTATAGCAAGGGGTTTTCCTTAGTCAAGGTATGTAGTCAGTAAAAACCACAGGTCATATAGTACTGTAGTAATAGTACTGCAGTAGTAGTAATAGCACTGTAGTAATAGTACTGCAGTAATAGTACTGCAGTAATAGTACTGCAGTAATAGTAATAGCACTGTAGTAATAGTACTGCAGCAATAGTACAGCGGTAATAGTAGTAGCACTGTAGTAATAGTACTGTAGTAATAGTAATAATACTGTAGTAATAGTGCTGTAGTAATAGTACTGTGGTAATAGCAACAGTACTGAAGTAATAGTAATAGTACTGTGGTAACAGTACTGTAGTAATAGTAATAGTACTGTAGTAATAGTGCTGTAGTAATAGTACTGTGGTAATAGCAACAGTACTGAAGTAATAGTAATAGTACTGTGGTAACAGTACTGTAGTAATAGTAATAGTACTGTAGTAATAGTAGTGTAGTAATAGTGATAGTACCGTAGTGATAATACTGTAGTAATAGCACTGTGGTGATAGTAATAGTACTGTAGTAATAGTACTGTGGTAATAGTAATAGTACTGTAGCAATAGTACCGTAGCAATAGTAATAGTACTGTAGTAATAGTAATAGTACTGTAGTAGTGACTCTTTGTCTGCAATTATGGTAACTCTAGTGTTACTACACATACTGTAACTGTATAGTGGCCCTGGCCCATAGTCCTGGGTGGAATCACATCAAGAGTGTGAGCCACGGGAAACTCAGGATACACACACACACACACACACACACACACACACACACACACACACACACACACACACACACACACACACACACACACACACACACACACACACACACACACACACACACACACACACACACACACACACACACACACACACACACACACACACACACACACGTCTGAGCCGCAAAAACAAAGGGGAAGTGATTTAATTTCAGCCCAGACGCTCTACCACAAACATCCTTCCTGCCAGCCTAGGTGGAGCTCAAACACACACACACACACGCACACACACACGCAAAAGCACACACATTTTGTTCACTCAAATTCCCAACGAAACAACCCTGAATCCCGACCGATGGACTACATTTCTATCTGGAGAAGAAACCTATTAAAGGGAACATTTACGGAGAAACTGTAGTCATTCTATCACATAGTTCCTATGGTTAAATGTTGTCTGTTGGATGATGTAAAATCTGACATTTGTGAGGAAGAGAAGGTGGAAACAATACAGGGTTAAATGAGAGGGTGAAAGGCAGATAAACAGAAAGAGTTGTCCTGCCAACAGTCAGCAGACAAACACTGTCAAAAATATCCCCCTCTCTCTCCACCACATTCCTCTATCCTAGTTCTATTCCTCTATATCTCTCCCCCGCTCTCTTTCTCTCTCTCTTTTAATCCCTCCCCCTTCTCTCCTACTAATTTCCTGTTATGGTGGTGGAGATGAAAGCAGTCATTGTCAGGGTTTTCACTTCTGACGCTAACACAGATATTTAAATACTACACTGCACAGGAGGTTGGTGGGACCTTAATTTGGGAGGATGGGCTCGTGGTAATGGCTGGAGCGGAACTAGAGGAATGGTTTCCATGTGTTTGATGACATTCCATTCGCTCTGTTCAAGTCATTATTATGAGCCATCCTCCCCTCAGCAGCCTCCACTGCTACACTGTCTACTGACTGACCTGCCTCTGGTTGCAAGGTCACGTCCTGAGGTGTGTGTCAGTGGTGTGTGTGTGTGTCTGTCAAACCGTAACTCATAGCTCATGTCCCTAGACCCCTCAAACTCAACTCTGGACCTCAAAGCCAGTTCCACCGCATTTTTAAAATTGTGCCCCTCTAATCGGGGACTGATTTACACCTGGAATACCAGGTGTGCAATTAATGATCAGGTAGAACAGAAAACCAGCAGACTCCGAACCTCGTAGGGTTAATAATGAGGCTTAATCAACACCTGACATTACACAGCCCATAACTTCACTGTTCTGTCTGACACCTGAAAGTCTGTGTGTGTGGTATGACACCTGAGAGGAGGTATTATTGAATGACTAACCACAGGAAGGATGAGTCATTGTAAAATAAAAATAAAAATTGCACACACACACACACTGTAATATCTAAATGGATGGCACGCTAATTAACATGATAGGGTGTTGTATCCCTTCATCACACACATACAGCCACCATCACAACACATTACAAGCAGAACTTCCATCTCCACAGGCAACCTGGTCTCAGAGCATTTCATATTATTCTGTACATAAATTCGTGACACACTGTCATGTTATGTTTCGTATAATATGTAGTAATTTGTGGATGTCCATCATCCATTTCGTATAATATGTTACAAATTGCAATTCGTACGATACAGTCCCTTCAGAAAGTATTCATAACCCTTGACTTATTCCACATTTTGTTGTGTTACAGCCTGAATTCTAAATGGATAAAATATGTCTTTTTTTCTCACCCATCTTTACACAAAACCCCATAATGACAAAGTAGAAACATGTTTTTAGACATTTTTGCAATTTATTTAAAATGAAATACAGAAATATCTAATTTACATAAGTATTCACACCCGAGTCAATACATGTTAGAATCACCTTTGGCAACAATTACAGCTGTGAGTGTTGGTTTTGCCCTAAACCTAATGCATAAAGTTCATTTCTTTGCCAATTTGTTTGTTCAGTTTTACTTAGGTGCCTTATTGCAAACAGGATGCATGTTTTGGATTATTTTTTATTATGTACAGGCTTCCTTCTTTACACTCTGCAATTTTGGTTAGTATTGTGGAGTAACTACAATGTTGTTGATCCATCCTCAGTTCTCTCTTATCACAGCCATTAAACTCTTAACTGTTTTAAAGTCAGCATTGGCCTCATTGTGAAATTCCTGAGCGGTTTCCTTCCTCTCCGGAAACTGAGTTAGGAAGGACGCCAGTATCTTTGTAGTGACGGTGTATTGATACACCATCCAAAGTGTAATTAATAACGTCACCATGCTTAAAGGGATATTCTATGTCTGTTTTTTTTTTTACCCATCTACCCTTCTTTGCGAGGCATTGGAAAACCTCCCTAGTCTTTGTGGTTGAATCTATATTTGAAATTCCCTGCTCGACTGAGGGACTTTACAGATAATTGAATGTGTGGGGTACAGACATGAGGTAGCCAATAAAAAATAAGGTTAGACACTATTATTGCACACAGAGTGAGTCCATGCAACTTATTTTTTTATTTTATTTAACCTTTATTTAACTAGGCAAGTCAGTTAAGAACAAATTCTTATTTACAATGACGGCCTAGGAACAGTGGGTTAACTGCCTTGTTCAGGGGCAGAACGACAGAGCTTTACCTTGTCAGCTCGGGGATTCGATCCACCAAACTTTGGCCCAACGCTCTAACCACTACGCTCTAGCCCCAGGCGGACTTGTTAAGAAATGTTTTCCTCTTGAACTTATTTAGGCTTGACATAACATAGGAGTTGAATACTTATTGATTCAAGACATTTCAGCTTTTCATTTTTAATCAAGTAGTAAAGATTTCTAAAAACATAATTCCACTTTGACATTATGGGGGATTGTGTTAGGTCAGAGACACATCTCAATGTTATCAATTTTAAATTCAGGCTGTAACACAAGAACATTTGGAAAAAATCAAGGGGTGTGAATACTTTCTGAAGGCACTATACATTACAAATTTCAAAAACGTACAATATGTTACATATTTGCAAATGTACAAATTCCAATTTATTGTGGCTAATGTTGGATAGGTGGCTAACACTAATGTTAGCAAGGCTAGGGGTTAGAGTTAAAAGTTAGGTTAAGCTTAGGGTTAGGAGCAGGGTTAGCTGAAAGGGTTAAGGTTAGGGTGAGCTAACATGCTAGTAAGTACACTGAACAAAAATATAAACGCAACATGCAACAACTTCAAAGTATTTACTGAGTTACAGTTCATATAAGGAAATCAGCCAATAAATTAGGCCCTAATCTATGGATAAGAATACAGATATGCATCTATTGGTGACTGATACCTTTAAAAACATTTGGGGGCGTGGATCAGAAAACCGGTCAGTATCTGGCATGACCACCATTTGCCTCATGCAGCGCGACATCTCCTTTGCATAGAGTTGATCAGGCTGTTGATTGTGGCCTGTGGAATGTTGTCCCACACCTCTTCAATGGCTGTGCGAAGTTGCTGTATATTGGTGGAAATCGTCAATCCAGTGCATCCCAAACATGCTCAATGGGTGATATGTCTGGTAAGTATGAAGTCCATGGAAGAACTGGGACGTTTTCAGCTTCCAGGAATTGTGCACAGATCCTTGCAACATGGGGCCATACATTATCATGCTGAAACATGAGGTGATGGTGGCGGATGAATGGCACGATCATGGGCCTCAGGATCTCGTCACGGTATCTCTGTGCATTCAAATTGCCATCGATAAAATGCAATTGTGTTGGTTGTCTGTAGCTTATGCCTGCCCATACCATAACACCACCACATCCAAGGGGCACTCTGTTCACAATGTTGACATCAGCAAACCGCTCGCCCACACAACGCCATACACACTGTCTGCTATCTGCCCAGTACAGCTGAAACCGGGATTCATCTGTGAAGAGCACACTTCTCCAGCTTGCCAGTGGCCATCGAAGGTGAGCAGTTGTCAACTAAAGTCGGTTACCACACCAAACTGCAGTCAGGTCAACACCCTGGTGAGGAGCTCGCAGATGAGCATCCCTGAGACAGTTTCTGACAGTTTGTGCAGAAATTCTTTGGTTATGCAAACCCACAGTTTCATCAGCTGTCCATTTGGCTGGTCTCAGACAATCCTGCAGGTGAAGAAGTCAGATGTGGAGGTCCTGGTCTGGCGTGGTCACACATGGTCTGCGGTGGCATTTTATTGTGCTCAGCACAAGGTGCACCTGTGTAATGTTCATGCTGTTTAATCAGCATTTTGAAATGCCACACTTGAAATGCTTACTAACGGGGACGAAAACAAATTTGTGTCCACAATTTTAGAGAAATAAGATTTTGTGGGTATGGAACATTTCTGGGATCTTTTATTTCAGCTCATGAAACATGGGACCAACACTTTACATGTTGCGTTTATATTTTTGTTCAGTGTAGTTGAAAAGTTGCTAATTAGCTCAAATGCAAAAGTTGTCCGTAATGAGATTCGAAAACGCAACCATTGGGTTCACCTTAATGAAAGAAAACAGGTAAGAATGAGTCATTGGAAACAAAAAAAAGCACACGTTCACGTTATAAACCCACCCATCCACCCTCCTTTCGTTTTTGCCTTAAGTACCCATCTGTCTTATGTAACCATACCAAACGAAACACATCATACTAATTTGAGTGTCCTGGATTTACTTTTACTATGTTACGTCTAATCTATGAGACCAGGCTGCCACAGGGAGATCGAAAGAGAAACGGCAGTTATTATTTGATTTATTTATTTTACCAGGTTAGACTCATTACAAATCTATTTTGCAAGAGACCTGGCCAAAAACGCAGCACACATAATGATGCCACAGACTGGCAAACAGGAAGTTGCATAGCTGGAGATAATGGGTGAACAGGTTGCTCCCCAGGGCAGCACTGGTGTGACACTTTGGCACCAGCTCTAGCGAACATACATGCCTCGGAATATGTGTTCCTACTTGCGTGTATGTGTGTGTACCTTTCGTGTAGCTGTTCGTCTGTAAGCTGTAGCTCTTCCTTGAGTGCCTGGTATCTGTCCCACCTCAGCAGTCTGGACCCGTCATACAGAGACAGCTCTCTGTCATGGAGTAACCTACATTACAGTAGACATAGTATTAGTAGGTGATTGATACAGGACCAGTCACAGTGGCCAGTAACCTGTAACACATTGGACAAACTAGATATAGTATTAATGGATGACTGATCTAGGACCAGTCACAGTGACCAGTAACCTGTAATACAGCAGACATAGTATTAGTGCATGGTATTCAACCGAGGACACGTGGACCCCCAGAAAATAAAAATAATATTTAAAACAATTTGTGCATTTTGCCCCCCCAATGTTTTTATGAATATCGCTAGCAACAACACACCCACAGTAGAAAAGAAAAGAGGAGAATATCTTTATAATGATGTCAACTTTATTTCTCAAATATTGAGTAATTTACACTCCCTGGAGTATCTGACATAGGCTTTGAAACAGCACCTGCTGCAAATCCCCCTGGCTGCTGGTAAGCTTTCTTGACTTGGACATTCATTTGGTCACACTTTATTTGGAAAGCCCATCTGTAGATACTCTAAACAAACTATTTGTTGATAAGCAACTGCTTGCTAAGGTTACGGTTAGGGTTCGCATAAGGATTAGGGTTAAGGTTAGAGTTAGGGTTAAGGTTAGGGCTAGGATAAGGTTAGAGTTAAGGTTAGAGTTAGGGTTAAGGTTAGGGCTAGGATAAGGGTTAAGGTTAGGGCTAGGGTAAGGGTTAAGGTTAGAGTTAGGGCTAGGGTAAAGGCGTCCACATACATAGGTTCGGGTTTGCTTTTAGCAGAACTCAGCTAGGCGTAGGCATTAACACAAAAACACTTCCTCAAAATACTCAGAATCAATCTAAGATAAATGAAGACATCTGTCATTAATTTAGACATTTTTGCAGAGGTCTTAGTCGCGCAATTTTACATCTAACTAAGATGTTTGGTGCAGTATTTGTTTTATAGTCCCTACAAATCACCAACGAAGAGGCCAAAAAAATGTATGTGCTGGAAGAGCCGGAGAAAAAACCCTGCAAAACACCAAAACTAACAAAAACATCACAAAATAACATACTATATGCTCAAACTGTTTTGACTGGGCAGCATACGGTAAACTTAAGTGTTAAGTTTTGGGTTAGGATAAAGGTTAAGGTTGGGGTTAGGATAGAGGTTAAGGGTGGGGTTAGGATAAAGGTTGAGGTTAGGATAAAGGTTAAGGTTGGGGTTAGGATAAAGGTTAAGGGTGGGGTTAGGATAAAGGTTAAGGGTGGGGTTAGGATAAAGGTTAAGGGTGGGGTTAGGATAAAGGTTAAGGGTGGGGTTAGGATAAAGGTTAAGGGTGGGGTTAGGATAAAGGTTAAGGTTGGGGTTAGGATAAAGGTTGGGGTTAGGATAAAGGTTAAGGTTGGGGTTAGGATAAAGGTTAAGGTTGGGGTTAGGATAAAGGCTAAGGTTAGGGCTAGGGCCAGGATTAGTAGATAGTTGAAATGTAACTGAACGTCTGCAGAGAATCTACAGACGGACTATCTAAATAAAGCATTACATACATTTTGGCCACACATGACTAACCTTTATTTAAAAATGGTCCAACGCAGCTGTTTTTAGTTCAATATCAAATAATTTCTTGGGTAACAATTAAGTACCTTACTGTGATTGTTTTTAATGAAAATGGTCAAAAAGCAACAACAATTGCTTCTTAGCAAAGAGCAATTTCACAAGCAGAAATTTAGCTAGGACTGACTGGGATTGTCTGAGTCGGGAGGAGGAAACTGAAAATGTGCTGTTATTGGCAGAGAGGTTTGGAACTGTCTTTCTTATTGGTCTATTAACTAATTTACCGCATGGTGATGTCACCATGGATGGCCAGAACTCCATCCCACCAAAACAGGCTGAAATTTCAGGCGGTCTTTTCTAACAGTTCTTACACTAAAAGGGCATTATCATAATTTTCTCAATTTCACAGTAATATTCCAAACTCAGTGTGGAAATATACACTAAGCACACAAAACATTAAGGACATCTTACTAATATTGAGTTGCAACCCTCCCCCCTTAGAACAGCCTCAAATCGTCGGGGCATGTACTAAACTAGGAGTTGAAAGCGTTCCACAGGGATGCTGGCCCATGTTTACTCCAATGCTTCCCACAGTTATGTCAAGTTGGCTGGATGTCCTTTGGGTGGTGGACCATTCTTGATACACACAGGAAACTGTTGTGTGAAAAACTCAGCAGCGTTGCAGTTCTTGAGACAAACCGGTGCGCCTGGCACCTTCTACCATACCCCGTTCAAAGGCACTTAAATATTTTGCCTTGCCCATTCATCCTCTGAATGGTACACATACACAATCCATGTCTCAATTGTCTCAAGGCTTAAAAATCCTTCTTTAACCTGTTTCCTCCCCTTCATCTACACTGACTAAAGTGGATTAAACAAGTGACATCAATAAGGGATCATAGCTTTCACCTGGATACACCTGGTAAGAAAAGGGGAGGCAGGTGGTTAGAGCGTTGGGCCGGTAACCGAAAGGTTGCTGGATTGAATCCCCGAGCGGACAAGGTAAAAATCTGTTGATCTGCCCTTGAACAAGGCAGTTAACCCACTGTTCCCCGATAGGCTGTCATTGTAAATAAGAATTTATTCTTAACTGACTTGCCTAGTTAAATAAAGGTTAAATACATACATTTTTAAAAAGAGCAGGTGTCCTTAATGTGTAAACTCAGTATATATAAAACACAGGTAAATCATGTTTTTGACTGCACTGGGCCTTTAACCGTGCTAAAACAGCTGCTCTTAGCTAATATGTGTTTGGAGCAGGGTTTCCATTAGCCAGCTTTTGGCCGCAATTTTTGTTGTTGTTGAAAAGTAGATAAATCAAATTTGAGCTGGCCAATTGTCCAGGAGAAGAAACATCCCATTGCAAAATAATGCTTTTTAGCCTATTCATTGATGGAAATACCAGTCGATGTAAATACATTTGACTTGTCATGCTTATCGGTCGACAGATGAATTTGCATAATTTTATGGAATTAAATTACAGCATACAGAGCCTTTGAGCAGAAAGTCTGTCAGACAGCAGAAGAGTTGATGCTACAGCAACTCAAACAGCAAATACATTGGCAACAGAAGGCAGGCTTCATCAGCGAGTCACACACCACTTTGCAAGGAGCTGGAGGCAGTATGCATTTTGAAAACATAAACTTAATTGTTTGAAACCTGAATGCTTTACTACATGCCTACCTCACTTCAAAGTAGCCTAGCCAAACTCGACCATATCCGTGGGGCAATTATTTTATATCAAATGATTTCATTGTCCAGCAGCCAAAGGCACAATCCTAGTCATATTAGCAACCCATGCTAGTTGTTGCATATTAGAGCTCCCCTCTTTCTTCCCAATGGTGTTTTCCCATCCCAGAAGAAATAATAGTTTATTTACACTTTAAGCTAAACGTTCTGTTCTGTTGCATCAGACTCATTGCTTTAAAAAAAACATCTTTATGTAGCTTAGGCCTACTGATCGTATGCATTTGGGCTCAACCATCCCACAACTGTTCCAGAGTATGTTAGGAATAGGCTGTTTCTTTCTCCACAAGCTGACCAATACAATATGTCAACTTTCCTTCTATGGGGGATAGTAGACATAGGTTAGTGATTTTGCTGTTTGTTACTTGTCTTGTTAGTTGAGGAAAAGGAAATGTGGACAGTTATTCTAACTTCAAAGTGCGCATCAGAATTCGGTACATTGTTGCGGTCCCTTGCATGTTCTGTAAATATGAACTACCATAATCTGAATGTGGTTTCTGTCATTCTGAGCACCGTGGGTGGACGACCCAATCAGGTTAATCATTCTGAGCACCGTGGGTGGACGACCCAATCAGGTTAATCATTCTGAGCACCGTGGGTGGACGACCCAATCAGGTTAATCATTCTGAGCACCGTGGGTGGACGACCCAATCAGGTTAATCATTCTGAGCACCGTGGGTGGACGACCCAATCAGGTTAATCATTCTGAGCACCGTGGGTGGACGACCCAATCAGGTTAATCATTCTGAGCACCGTGGGTGGACGACCCAATCAGGTTAATCATTCTGAGCACCGTGGGTGGACGACCCAATCAGGTTAATCATTCTGAGCACCGTGGGTGGACGACCCAATCAGGTTAATCATTCTGAGCACCGTGGGTGGACGACCCAATCAGGTTAATCATTCTGAGCACCGTGGGTGGACGACCCAATCAGGTTAATCATTCTGAGCACCGTGGGTGGACGACCCACTCAGGTTACGCACCCAATGCATGTGGTTCCGATACATTTCTCAAATGTACAGTAAATTAAAATGCTGCCGGTCAAATGTTCAGAGCCACAATTTCCTAATGGAAACCCTGGTTTGGCGTTACCTTTCTAGCTAATAGGGTATGTTGAGTTCACACCTGCTTTTCCAATTATAATGTGGGTAGGTCAAAATAATGAAAAACTATCCACCAAATCTATTCATTTTAAAATGTTGATTACTTCTCCTTGCCATTATCATTCACCTGATGAAAAAACGTTTTTGTCAACATATGATGGGGGTCCCTGGTTCACCGGTTTGCCTGGGAGGGGGTCCCTAGACAAGAAAAGGTTGAAGACCTCTATATTAGCGGATGACTGATCTAGGACCAGTCACAGTGGCCATTAAGCTGTAATACAGTAGACATGCTATTAGTAGATGATATGCTATATGTGAGTGTGCACGTGGTCCTGTCTGAATGTGTGTGTGTGTGTGTGTGCCTGCCACTGCGTGTAAGGGACTATGTACCTGGAGAGTACAGACAGGGTTCCCAGGTTAACCCGGTGTATGCCGTCCAGCAGCAGTAGCTTGCCCTCCAGGGCAGCAGTGACCAGGGGAGAGGGTCTCCACGCTGTGTCTCCATTAGCTAACGTGTAGCGCTGCTGTAACAGGTCCCTTGCTGTCATGTCCTATAGACAGGTGACAAAGAGAGAGAGATGAGATGTGTTGTAATCATAGCCACTGTCTCACAAACACACAGATCCCGACAACCTATAAGCCACATACTGTTTGTAACACACACAATCTCTCTCTCTCTCACTAAGAAAACATTTGCTTTCACACACATGGCACACAGCACAGTGAGTTATGTGAGGAACGTGCTCCTGTGAAATACAGTACATTAACCCCTGGGACAGAGCCATGAGTGACCCAATACCATGTGTCTGCTATGGAAGGGACAACTGCGTGTGTGTGTGTGTGTGTGTGTGTGTAGTCTGAGAAAGACATCCTTCTCTCTCAGTCAGTTATCAAGTCCATCAACGTGGAATAAAGCATGACAATCATTTATTCAATCAACACTCCATTATCTGACCGTTGAACATAATGTATCCAGTTGTCTTTTGACAAGAGGAAGATGTGGCATCTCAGTGATGCAGCTCTGAACCTCAACCAAGGGGTTGTTTTCTCCAGCACACAGGCACACAGACACACAGGCACACAGACACACAGGCACACAGACACACAGACACACAGGCACACAGGCACACAGACACACAGGCACACAGACACACAGACACACAGGCACACAGGCACACAGACACACAGGCACACAGACACACAGGCACACAGGCACACAGGCACACACAGACACACACAGGCACACAGGCACACAGACACACACAGACACACAGGCACACAGACACACACAGACACACAGGCACACAAACACACAGGCACACACAGACACACAGGCACACACAGACACACACAGGCACACAGACACACACAGACACACAGGCACACAGACACACAGGCACACACAGACACACAGGCACACACAGGCACAGGCACACACAGGCACAGGCACACACAGGCACAGGCACACACAGGCACACAGGCACACAAGCACACACAGGCACACACAGACACACAAGCACACAGGCTCCAAATGGAGAGCTGGGAGGTACTGTATTCCTACCTGATAGAGCATTACAGGCTCCATGTTGTAACCCAGCATCTCAGCAAACTCTTTGGCAACCACTGACTTGCCACAACCCTGAAAACATACAAGACTTGGTCATAATGTTGTCCAAGTAGCAAAAGCAAACCAACACACATTAAACGTAACTAAGCATCTTAGATGGAGGCTATGTGTCAAATAAAACAATCCAATCAATTTATATTTGTCACGTAAAAAATAACAAGTAATAGAAGAGGTATAGTATGCAGAGTAATAGCCTGATGTGGACACAATAGGATATACAGTATAGATAATGAATGTACTATGTCAAGAATGACTGTATTTACAAATATAAATTAAGTAGTGTCTTGGTCAAGCAGGTGAATAAATAGTATATAGCAGCAGTGTGTGTGTACCTTAGCACCTATAAGGCACATGTCTTTGACTAGGTGTGACTGCACCATCTCAGCCAGGAGCTGGGCGTGGCTCGGGGTGCTGATGAACGCCGGGTTACTGTTGGGGGGGCGGGGTGCCTTGGTGCCTGCTGGGACCTGTAATCAGAGAGTATTACAGCTAATATTCTTATTGATGTCGATGTTGTTTTCATAATTTTTATGTGTTTAACTTCGCTTTGGCAACACTGACCTTGTAATTCATGCCATTAAAGCATACTGAATTTGAGAGATACCGAGAGATATAGATATATATATACACACAAACACAGTGGCAAGAAAAAGTATGTGTAACCCTTTGGAAATATCTGGATTTCTGCATAAATTGGTCATAAAATTTGATCTGATCTTCATCTAGGTCACAACAATAGACAAACAGTCTGCTTAAACTAATAACACACAAACAATTATACGTTTTCATGTCTTTATTGAACACACCGTGTAAACATGCACAGTGCAGGGTGGAAAAAATATGTGAACCCTTGGATTTAATAACTGGTTGACCCTCCTTTGGCAGCAATAAACTCAACCAAACGTTTTCTGTAGTTGCAGATCAGACCTGCACAATGGTCAGGAGGAATTTTGGACCATTCCTCTTTACAAAACTCTTTCAGTTCAGCAATATTCTTGGGATGTCTGGTGTGAACCGCTCTCTTGAGGTCATGCCACAGCATCTCAATTGGGTTGAGGTCAGGACTCTGACTGGGCCATTCCGGAAGGCGTATTTTCTTCTGTTCAAGCCATTCTGTTGTTGATTTACTTCTGTGTTTTGGGTCGTTGTCCTGTTGCATCACCCAACTTCTGTTGAGCTTCAATTGGCGGACAGATAGCCTAACATTCTCCTGCAAAATGTCTTGATAAACTTGGGAATTCATTTTTCCGTCAATAATAGCAAGCTGTCCAGGCCCTGAGGCAGCAAAGCAGCTCCAAACCATGCTCCCTCCACCATACTTTACAGTTGGGATGAGGTTTTGAAGTTGATGTGCTGTGCCTTTTTCCTCCACACATAGTGTTGTGTGTTCCTTCCAAACAACTCAACTGTAGTTTCATCTGTCACAGAATATTTTGCCAGTAGCGCTGTTGAACATCCAGGTGCACTTTTGCAAACTTCAGACGTGCAGCAATGTTTTTTTGGACAGCAGTGGCTTCTTCCGTGGTGTCTTCCCATGAACACCATTCTTGTTTAGTGTTTTACGTATTGTAGACTCGTCAACAGAGATGTTAGCATCTTCCAGAGATTTCTGTGAGTCCTTAGCTCACACTCTAGGATTATTCTTATCCTCATTGAGCATTCTGCGCTGTGCTCTTGCAGTCATCTTTTCAGGACGGCCACTCCTAGGGAGAGTAGCAACAGCGCTGAACTTTCTCCATTTATAGACAATTTGTCTTACCGTGGACTGATGAACATCAAGGCTTTTAGAGATACTTGTGTAACCCTTTCCAGCTTTATGCAAGTCAACAATTCTTAATCGTAGGTCTTCTGAAATCTCTTCTGTTCGAGGCATGGTTAACATCAGGCAATGCTTCTTGTGAATAGCAAACTCAAATTTTGTGAGTGTTTTTTTATAGGACAGGGCAGCTCTAACCAACATCTCCAATCTCGTCTCATTGATAGGACTCCAGGTCAGCTGACTCCTGAGTCATTAGCCTCAGGGTTCACATACTTTTTCCAACCTACACTGTGAATGTTTAAATGGTGTATTCAATATAGACAAGACAAATACAATCATTTCTGTGTTATTAGTTTAAGCAGACTGTGTTTGTCTATTGTTGTGACTTAGATGAAGATCAGATCAAATTTGATGACCAATTTATGCAGAAATCCAGGTGATTCCAAAAGGGTTGACATACTTTTTCTTGCCACACATTCATACATACATACATACATACATACATACATACATACATACATACATACATACATACATACATACATACATACATACATACATACATACATACAGTGAGGGAAAAAAGTATTTGATCTCCTGCTGATTTTGTACGTTTGCCAACTGACAAAGAAATGATCAGTCTATAATTTTAATGGTAGGTTTATTTGAACAGTGAGAGACAGAACAACAACAAAAAAATCCAGAAAAACGCATGTCAAAAATTTTATAAATTGATTTGCATTTTAATGAGGGAAATAAGTATTTGACCCCTTCTCAATCAGAAAGATTTCTGGCTCCCAGGTGTCTTTTATACAGGTAACGAGCTGAGATTAGGCGCACACTCTTAAAGGGAGTGCTCCTAATCTCAGCGTGTTACCTGTTTAAAAGACACCTGTCAACAGAAGCAATCAATCAATCAGATTCCAAACTCTCCACCATGGCCAAGACCAAAGAGCTCTCCAAGGATGTCAGGGACAAGATTGTAGACCTACACAAGGCTGGAATGGGCTACAAGACCATAGCCAAGCAGCTTGGTGAGAAGGTGACAACAGTTGGTGCGATTATTCGCAAATGGAAGAAACACAAAAAAACTGTCAATCTCCCTCGGCCTGGGGCTCCATGCTAGATCTCACCTCGTGGAGTTGCAATGATCATGAGAACGGTGAGGAATCAGCCCAGAACTACACTTGTCAATGATCTCAAGGCAGCTGGGACCATAGTCACCAAGAAAACAATTGGTAACACACTACGCCGTGAAGGACTGATATCCTGCAGCGCCCGCAAGGTCCCCCTGCTCAAGAAAGCACATATACATGCCCGTCTGAAAATTGCCAATGAACATCTGAATGATTCAGAGGACAGCTGGGTGAACGTGTTGTGGTCAGATGAGACCAAAATGGAGCTCTTTGGCATCAACTCAACTCGCCGTGTTTGGAGGAGGAGGAATGCTGCCTATGACCCCAAGAACACCATCCCCACCGTCAAACATGGAGGTGGAAACATTATGCTTTGGGGGTGTTTTTCTGCTAAGGGGACAGGACAACTTCACCGCATCAAAGGGACGATGGACGGGGCCGTGTACCGTCAAATCTTGGGTGAGAACCTCCTTCCCTCAGCTAGGGCATTGAAAATGGGTCGTGGATGGGTATTCCAGCATGACAATGACCCAAAACACACGGCCACGGTAACAAAGGAGTGGCTCAAGAAGAAGCACATTAAGGTCCTGGAATGGCCTAGCCAGTCTCCAGACCTTAATCCCATAGAAAATCTGTGGAGGGAGCTGAAGGTTCGAGTGGCCAAACGTCAGCCTCGAAACCTTAATGACTTGGAGAAGAGCTGCAAAGAGGAGTGGGACAAAATCCCTCCTGAGATGTGTGCAAACCTGGTGGCCAACTACAAGAAACATCTGACCTCTGTGATTGCCAACAAGGGTTTTGCCACCAAGTACTAAGTCATGTTTTGCAGAGGGGTCAAATACTTATTTCCCTCATTAAAATGCAAATCAATTTATAACATTTTTGACATGCGTTTTTCTGGATTTTGTTGTTGTTATTCTGTCTCTCACTGTTCAAATAAACATACCATTAAAATTATAGACTGATCATTTCTTTGTCAGTGGGCAAACGTACAAAATCAGCAGGGGATCAAATACTTTTTTCCCTCACTGTACATACATACAGTGCATTCGGAAAGTATTCAGACACCTTGACTTTTCCCACATTTTGTTACGTTACAGCCTTATTCTAAAATGTATTGTTTTTTGTTTTTTCCCCTCATCAATCCACACACACAATACCCCATAATGACAAAGCAAAAATAGGACTAGGATCGAATGCACTGTATATATAGAGAGAGAAAGAGAAAAAGAAAGAAGAGAGGAATCCAGTAACGCTAAAGAAAACAGAGAGACAAGTTCATATTAACTAGAAAAACAACCAGATATCATCATTTTTTTACACATCAACACACACCATCTTCAATCCATATTACGTACTTCCCTTTCTCTCATAATCCGGCAGATATGGGGCCTCACAGAAGATCAAACACACACACTTCCAGCGTCCCACATGAGAGTTCAAACACAGAACAAATAAGAGCTTTCAAAGAACTGCAGATAACGCCACCATTCTCATTGACCAGGCGACTTAGAACTGAGGACAAAAGCCATATATCGTCTAGTAGATGGCTGTGGACCAGAACATCTCTTTCAACTCTGGTATGTCATTCCTCCAAACCCCTCACTGCCCCAGTAGTCAGCCTTCTCTACAGAATGGTCCACAATCACAAAGGGTTTGTGTTACCTGGAAGGTGATGTCCTTATCTGTGATGCGGATCGTGACGTCAGCCTGGGCTCCCGCCTGGCCGGGCCGCTCTGTGCTCGCTGGCGCCACCATCAGGACAGCACTGGAAGCCGGCTGCTGACACTCGTCCAGCAACTCAAACCTCTGGAGAGAGACGACAACAGTCAGCTGTGTGTGTGTGTGTGTGTGTGTGTGTGTGTGTGTGTGTGTGTGTGTGTGTGTGTGTGTGTGTGTGTGTGTGTGTGTGTGTGTGTGTGTGTGTGTGTGTGTGTGTGTGCACGTGCATGTCTGTGTAACTGTGCATGCCTGTCCATGTGTGTTCTTACACTAAGAACCCCCTCCACGGAGGTGCAGCCCTCCTTCCCCAACATGGCTTGGTAGGGGTAGAGCCTCTGCACTAGCTGCTGGGACGACAGCATGGGAAACTGCTCCTGGAAGCACACAGGAACAGGGAAAGGGTTGGTTGGTTGAAACGGAATATACAGTACCAGTCAAAAGTTTGGACACACCTACTCATTCAAGGTTTTTCTTCAATTTGTACTATTTTCTACATTGTAGAATAATACTGAAGACATCAAAACTATGAAATAACACATATGGAATCAAGTGTTTAACAAATCAAAATCTATTTTATATTTGAGGTTCTTCAAAGTAGCCACCCTTTGCATTGATGACAGCTTTGCACACTCTTGGCATTCTCTCAACCAGCTTCATGAGGTAGTCACCTGGAATGCATTTCAATTAGCAGGTGTGCCTTGTTAAAAGTTAATTTGTGGAATTTCTTTCTTTCTTAATGGGTTTGAGCCAATCAGTTGTGTTGTGACAAGGTAGGGGTGTTATACAGAAGATAGCCATATTTGGTAAAAGACCAAGTCCGTATTATGGAAAGAACTTTGAAAGTTTCTGTAAGTGCAGTCGCAAAAACCATCAAGCACTATGATGAAATTGTCTCTCATGAGGACCGCAACAGGAAAGGAAGACCCAGAGTTACCTCTGCTGCAGAGGATACGTTCATTAGAGTTAACTAAACCTCAAATTGCAGCCCAAATAAATGCTTCACAGAGTTAAAGTAAGACACATCTCAACATCTATTATTCAGAGGAGACTGTGTGAATCAGGCCTTCATGGTCGAATTGCTGCAAAGAAACCACCACTAAAGGACACCAATAATAAGAAGAGACTTGCTTGGGCCAAGAAACACAAGCAATGGACATTAAACTGGTTGAAATCTGTCCTTTGGTCTGATGAGTCCAAATTTGAGATTTTTGGTTCCAACAACTGTGTCTTTGTGAGACGCAGAGTTGGTGAACGGATGATCTCCGCATGTGTGGTTCCCACTGTGAAGCATGGAGGAGGAGGTGTGACGGTGCTTTGCTGGTGACAATGTCAGGGATTTATTTAGAATTCAAGGGACACTTAACCAGCATGGCTACCACAGCATTCTGCAGCGATACGCCATCCCATCTGGTTTGCGCTTAGTGGGACTATCATTTGTTTTCAACAGGACAGTGACCCAACACACCTCCAGGCCGTGTAAGGGCTATTTGACCAAGAAGGAGAGTGATGGAGTGCTGCATCAGATGACCTGGCCTCCACAATCACCCGACCTCAAACCATTCGAGATGGTTTGGGATGAGTTGGACCGCAGAGTGAAGGAAAAGCAGCCAACAAGTGCTCAGCATATGGTGAAGCTGGTTGAGAGAATGCCAATAGTGTGCAAAGCTGTCATCAAGGCTCAGGGTGGCTATTTTGAAGAATCTCAAATATAAAATATATTTGTTTAACACTTTTTTGGTTACTACATGATTCCATATGTGTTATTTCATTGTTTTGATGTCTTCAGTATTATTCTACAATGGAGAAAGTAGTAAGAATAAAGAAAAACCCTTGAATGAATAGGTGTGTTCAAACTTTTGACTGGTACTGTATATTGACTAATTAATTGATTGATAAGTTGGTTGACTTATTGTCTAATTGATTGATTGTGGGTGAATTGACTCTTAATAACGTGGAGGAGTAGACCTATACTAAGGATATCTGTCAAGCAGCTCTATGTCCTCACTCCCTTGTCTCTCACCTCTACATCCATTTTCCCTCCAGACGTTTCTCAAAAGTACTGGAAGAGCAGGAGGCGGGTTGTCCACAGAGAAGTCAGGCAGAGCAAGGCTAGCCCTACACCCTCACTCCTCTCCTCCCCCTCCTTCATGCTTCTCTCATCCCTCCCTCCCTCCATCGGTCTTACCAGTACTGTGAGAGCAGGAGGCAGGTTGTCCACAGGGAAATCAGGCAGACCCAGGTTGGATGACTCCTGGGAACAGAGAGTGGTGGCAAACGACAGCAGCTGGGATACCCTGAGATACAAAGAGACAACACAGCACACGTATTAGGCTATTACGAAATTTTAACTCTGTTCAAAGTTGTACAGCATTTGTGTGTGTGTGTGTGTGTGTGTGTGTGTGTGTGTGTGTGTGTGTGTGTGTGTGTGTGTGTCTTTACCTCTCGGCAGGCACGTTTGGTCCAACAACGTACAGGATTTCCAACTGATCCTGAGAGAAAAGAAATATGAAGTAATCAGACACGACACTGGTGCTTCAAAGTGTTTCTCCTTCTTACCCACATCTGTAATTAATATAGCCCATAGGATAGGCTCGTTGATCTGGGATCATTGCTCTAACCTTGAAGGGTAGGTAGTAGATGTCTCTCGCTTGGAAGCGGGATCGGAGGGGCGGGTCCAAGGGGTTGCCTTTGTACCGGGGGACAGGAAGTCCCAGGGCAATGACCCGGAAGTCCTCGCTCACACGCACAATCTGCCACGCATCCAGCTCCTCTTTGGTGTGCTCCTGCAGGGGACAGGGTTAAATCAACTGCCTTTGTACGCTGGAGCAGCACACATGGCTCAATGCGCCTACACACAGCTGACACACACACACAGGTCTCACCGTCAGTAGTTTGTCGTAGCGCTGGTAGGACATGAGGAAGCGTCCGTCCTCCAGCTGCATCTCTCGGTTCTCCAGCAGGTTGTTCAGAACCGGGAGAACGTTCCTCTCCGCTTTCTCCAGCCCCTCTAGAACCAGGATCCTGCCCTCTGTCGCCGCCCGCACCGCACACTGCAAAACAACTTTAGATATACATTACACATAAACTAGACACTGTAAAACTACGCAAATTACATGTGATGAACTGATTGGTTTTATTGGTTGATCGATTGACTGCTTTGTTGTTGAGTTGATTGACACACATCAGGCTAACAGGACTGTTCCCTGAATCCCTGTGTATCTGCAAGCACTACTACCTCTGCTTGTCCTTCCCAACCCATGTTCCTATATCGACATTACTACGTAAAAGTTTACCCTTATCTTTATAGTCAAACTACCCCGCTTCGTTGAACACAGACCTACCATAATGCGTTCCTAAGAATGTCCTTCTGGGTCAAAATAGTCTATTTTAACACAGGCTATATTCTACCCTAACCAGACGTGTGATAGGTCTATTGTGTTAAGAAGATAAACTGTGTGAGTGTGTGTGCATCCGTGTGTGTGTAGGCAAATCAAACAGCTCTGACGTCAAAGGCAAGAAACCTTAGCCATCTGGGCCGACCACAGAGCAATGTTGCCATATAATTAGGTTTACATGTAAATACACGGCCCGGGTCTCTGGGAAGAGCAACCATAAAAACTATAGCTGGAACCAGACGACTATATATAAACCATTGGTCCATTTTCAGCCCAGAGGACACTGTAATCAGATAATTGGTAGAAATGTGGAGTGACGCAGGATGGCAAGAGGACGCAAAACCATAAGCAGGCCTTGTGTGTGTGTGTTGTGTGTGTGTGTTGTGTGTGTGTTGTGTGTGTGTTGTGTGTGTGTTGTGTGTGTGTTGTGTGTGTGTTGTGCTGGGTTTGGGTTGGGTTGGATACAGAAGAGGACGATATGGTTGGAAGAGAAAGAAAAACATCCCTCAAAATACTTTCTCTGGCTTTTTATAATAAGAACCCCACAGAGCAATGGGACTGTTGCCTTGCGTTGGATATGGCCTGGAAGCTGGAGAGAAGAGGCAAGAGAACCGGCTAGCTAGTAGTTGTAGTTGACTTGATAGCTACAGGTAACCGCCCAAATAAAGGAAACTCCGAAATAAAGTGTCTTACTAGGGCGTTGGGCCACCTCGAGCCAGAACAGCTTCAATGTACCTTGGCATAGATTCTACCAGTGTCTGGAACTCTATTGGAGGGTTGCGACACCATTCTTTCACAAGAAATTCCATAATTTGGTGTTTTGTTGATGGTGGTGGAAAACATTGTCTCAGGCACTGCTCCAGAATCTCCCATAAGTGTTCAATTGGTTTGAGATCTGGTGACTGAGACAGCCATGGCATATGGTTTACTTCATTTTCATGCTCATCAAAACATTCAGTAACCACTTATGCCTTGTGGATGGGGGCATTTTCATCCTATGGGAGTATAGCCATGGTAGCCAAAATAATGGCTAGCTCAGCATTTTTATACATGACCCTAAGCATGATGGGATGTTAAATACTCAATTAACTCAGAAACCACACCAGTGTGGAAGCACCTGCTTTCAATACACTTTGTATCCCTCATTTACTAAGTGTTCCATTATTTTGTCGGTTACCTGTATGGTACGGTAGCACTCAATATTCTCAATAATCCATAATCGACTCCAGCCACTCCATTCCTGTTGTCATGCCATAGAATAAGCTAAAGCACAAGGCTAGGGCATTCATTGGTCCAACTAGGTCATTATTGAAGGTGAGATTCCAATCACTGTAATGACGTCTATTTGCAGATTGACTAGCCTCCTGGGTTGGAGGATGTTTAATATAATTAGAGTTGGACCTGATTCCAAAGGACCAGGATTTTTATTGGATCAAAAAGGGACTTAGGTGGTTGGCATGGCAGGGGGCGAGGTATGTGGCGCAGCTGAATTTTAGAGAACATTTGAGAGGCCCCCATCTTGGTGGTGTAGAGAAATGTTAGCAATTTTAAGCCAATTTCCTGCAATTCCACATTTCCAAAAATGTCCTAATTTCAATTACGATCTTGTCTCATCGCTGTAACTCCCCAACGGGCTCGGGAGAGGCGAAAGTGGAGTCACGCGTCCTGCGAAACATGACCCGCCTAACCACGCTCCTTAACACCCGCCAGCACACCAATGTGTCAGAGGAAACACCGTTCAACTGGCGACCGTGAACAGCCTACAGGCACCCGGCCCTCCACAAGGACTGGCTTGGGCGCGATGAGCCAAGTAAAGCCCCCCCGGCCAAACCCTCCCCTAACCCGAACAACGCTGGGCCAATTGTGCACCGTCCTATGGGACGGTTGTGGCACAGCCTGGGAATGAACCCGGGTCTGTAGTAACGCCTTAGACGCCTTTTTTTGCAGTTTTAAAACAAATTTCCTGTGATTGGACATATTCTGCCATGGAGTTAAGATAAAATATTGCCGTTTTAAAGCTATTATCCTGAGCACTGACTGCACTTGTGAAGGTGGTAAATGACCTTTTAATGGCGTCAGACCGAGGCTCTGCATCTGTCCTCGTGCTACTAGACCTTAGTGCTGCCTTTGATACCATCGATCACCACATTCTTTTGGAGAGATTGGAAACCCAAATTGGTCTACACGGACAGGTTCTGGCCTGGTTTAGATCTTATCTGTCGGAAAGATATCAGTTTGTCTCTGTGAATGGTTTGTCCTCTGACAAATCAACTGTAAATTTCAGTGTTCAAGGTTCCGTTTTAGGACCACTATTGATTTCACTATATATTTTACCTCTTGGGGATGTCATTCGAAAACATAATGTTAACTTTCACTGCTATGCGGATGACACACAGCTGTACATTTCAATGAAACATGGTGAAGCCCCAAAATTGCCCTCACTAGAAGCCTGTGTTTCAGACATAAGTGGATGGCTGCAAACGTTCTACTTTTAAACTCGGACAAAACAGAGATGCTTGTTCTAAGTCCCAAGAAACAAAGAGATCTTCTGTTGAATCTGACAATTAATCTTGATGGTTGTACAGTCGTCTCAAATAAAACTGTGAAGGACCTCGGCGTTACTCTGAACCCTGATCTCTTTTGACGAACATATCAAGACTGTTTCAAGGACAGCTTTTTTCCATCTACGTAACATTGCAAAATGCAGAAACTTTCTGTCCAAAAATGATGCAGAAAAATGAATCCATGCTTTTGTTACTTCTAGGTTAGACTACTGCAATGCTCTACTTTCCAGCTACCCGGATAAAGCACTAAATAAACTTCAGTTAGTGCTAAATACGGCTGCTAGACTCCTGACTAGAACACAAAAATTTTATCATATTACTCCAGTGCTAGCCTCCCTACATTTTTTCAAGGTTTCAAGGTTTTACTGTTAACCTACAAAGCGTTACATGGGCTTGCTCCTACCTATCTTTCCGAGTTGGTCCTGTCGTACATACCTACACGTACGCTACGGTCACAAGACGCAGGCCTCCTAATTGTCCCTAGAATTTCTAAGCAAACATCTGGAGGCAGGGCTTTCTCCTATAGATCTCCATTTTTATGGAATGGTACCTACCCATGTGAGAGACGTAGACTCGGTCTCAACCTTTAAGTCTTTACTGAAGACTCATCTCTTCAGTAGGTCATATGATTGAGTGTAGTCTGGCCCAGGAGTGTGAAGGTGAACGGAAAGGCTCTGGAGCAACGAACCGCCCTTGCTGTCTCTGCCTGGCCGGTTCCCCTCTCTCCACTGGGATTCTCTGCCTCTAACCCTATTACAGGGGCTGAGTCACTGGCTTACTGGTGTTCTTTCATGCCGTCCCTAGGAGGGGTGGGTCACTTGAGTGGGTTGAGTCACTGACGTGATCTTCCTGTCTGGGTTGGCGCCCCCCTTGGGTTGTGCCGTGGCGGAGATCTATGTGGGCTATACTCTGCCTTGTCTCAGGATGGTAAGTTGGTGGTTGAAGATATCCCTCTAGTGGTGTGGGGGCTGTGCTTTGGCAAAGTGGGTGGGGTTATATCCTTCCTGTTTGGCCCTGTCCGGGGGTGTCATCGGATGGGGCCACAGTGTCTCCTGACCCCTCCTGTCTCAGCCTCCAGTATTTATGCTGCAGTAGTTTATGTGTCAGGGGGCTAGGGTCAGTTTGTTATATCTGGAGTACTTCTCCTGTCTTATCTGGTGTCCTGTGTGAATTTAAGTATGCTCTCTCTAATTCTCTCTTTCTCTCTTTCTTTCTCTCTCTCGGAGGACCTGAGCCCTAGGACCATGCCTCAGGACGACCTGGCATGATGACTCCTTGCTGTCCCCAGTCCACCTGGCCGTGCTGCTGCTCCAGTTTCAACTGTTCTGCCTGCGGCTATGGAACCCTGACCTGTTCACCGGACGTGCTACCTGTCCCAGACCTGCTGTTTTCAACTCTCTAGAGACAGCAGGAGCGGTAGAGATACTCTCAATGATCGGCTATGAAAAGCCAACTGACATTTACTCCTGAGGTGCTGGCTTGCTGCACCCTCGACAACTACTGTGATTATTATTATTTGACCATGCTGGTCATTTATGAACATTTGAACATCTTGGCCATGTTCTGTTATAATCTCCACCCGGCACAGCCAGAAGAGGACTGGCCACCCCTCATAGCCTGGTTCCTCTCTAGGTTTCTTCCTAGGTTTTGGCCTTTCTAGGGAGTTTTTCCTAGCCACTGTGCTTCTACACCTGCATTGCTTGCTGTTTGGGGTTTTAGGCTGGGTTTCTGTACAGCACTTTGAGATATCAGCTGATGTACGAAGGGCTATATAAATACATTTGATTTGATTTGATCCTGCAATACACATTTTGTCATGGCTAATGCTGTGTTATTTTGCTCAAACATAATAAAATCAATACTGCTAAATTCATTATTTTTGGAATTTTCAATTCTCCTTGACTGTCTAGTTTTTATTTTGGTGATTGTTAGTTCTCAAAGATTATATTATAAAAAATATATTAGTCCATTATCTTTTCTACATACCTGAAAGCGTTTTTATGCCGGAAATATATTTTTAAAAATAACACTAAGAAAACACCGATTGGGCTTAGATAAAATGCTTATGCGGCCCGCCGAAGGATTTCTATGGCAGAAAAATCTCTGAGGACAGTGATTATTTCTAGCCCCTTATCTATATTAGATGCTGACTACAAGGATGTTGAATTGGAGGAGTCTATTAGTGAGAGAAGAGAGGGAAGAGGAGAGGAGAGCAGATGGGTTGACACACAAAGCCTGAATATAGGTCTCCAAATGAGCGCAAGGCCCACAGGAATACACTGATGCTCTTGTCAACACACCCTTCTGCTAGTACCCAATCCTGACAGAAAACCAGTTTCATGCATCCCGATCTACACACACACACACACACACACACACATGACCAAATCTAGCCAAAACAGCCATTGCTGAAGTAAATGACAAATTTGTCATTAGCTCAATCCATAATGGTGCAGCTATTCAGCACCTGTTGCCATGGGAACAATGGACACCTGTTTTCTCTTTGGTGGGATGGATGGTGGCCAGTGTGGAAGCGGGGGAGGAGAGGTGGAAACACTAATCCTGGTTGCTTTGTTTTCATTGGAAGAAGAGGAGGAGGAGAGGAGTAGGCCAAAAGCAACATTGCTCTGCCTCTTCCTGCAACAATTTGATCCTTGCAGCAAATTATACATTTACCATATTGTCTAGTTGAATAAAGTAGGCCGCAAAAATGAATTATTGAAGTGCAGGATGGATGATGTTTTCCCTGATTGAATGGCCCTAGGATCAATCATCTAGGGTCTATCATCTGAACCCTAGGGAGGGGATGATCTGAGGGCTTCCCCCTGGGGGAATCACTGCAGTTTATTAACACCCTGTCTCCATGGTGACCCAGCTGACTGTTTCTAGGCAGAGTAGAGACCAGTGGATGAGTGTCTACAGGGCTTGACATTAACATGTTTTGCCACTTTTGATTGTCACGTGTTCCCCCCCAAAAAAGGTCTGTGACACAAATGGGCCAAAAAGGTAACTGAAAATTGTTTTGTATGATGCAAGGAACCACTTTACAAAATAAAATGTATTATTATCTTTAAAATGTAGGCTACCCTCTTTCTATTGGCATTTTTGCATATTCAAGCTGGTCTCAAAATACAACACTGCCCCTTTAATCCTCTCCTGGAGGATGGTTGGCCACCCTTCATATCCTATAAAACGTCACAATTACAACCATATACTTTTTTATTTCTTTGTAAAATAATTCCTCATTCAATAAATCAGGGATCAAATGGCTAAAGTAGGCTACTTCAAAGCAAGATAACTAACTAAGATATGAATCCCAGCTTTCCAAAGGTCAGATTTATTTCTCAGCTCCCAATATTAAGCGCTAGAGTGATGGTTTTACAACCGAAGTAGGCCTATGTAGCATTGGTTTAAATCGTTCAAATATTTTTTATTGAACACATACAAGAATGGTGTATCGGTATAAAAGCCAGGTATACAGTTCTTATCTATACATAAAATAGCAGACAGAAACAAAAAGACCCAGGGTTCCGGGTACAAAACAAATATTACAAAACAAGACATACAGAATATGGACAGGTATAAAGAAAGAGGGTAGGTGTCCCCCCTTACCCCTCCCCCCCTACCCCTCCCCCCCTTTATCCCTCCCCCCCTTCTTCCCCCCCTTTATCCCTACCCCTTATTACCCTCCCCACTGCTCGGGTGGCGGTGCCAGCACACGCTGACCAAAGGTGGATTAAAATATTACAGTTGAGAGTGCGTTAAAAAGTACAAATTCACAGCGCCACATGGTCTAAGTAGTAGAGGAAAGGCTGCCAGATTTGATCAAATGTTGATAATTTATTGTTCAGAATATATCTAATTCTTTCTAAGTGTACAGTGTTTGCCAATTCGCTGAGCCATAATTTGGTAGTGGGCGCTTCCCTCTTTTTCCAAAACAACAAGATTAATTCTTTTGCTGAAATGAGACTGTAAGAGATGAGTTGTTTTTGGGGGTTGGTTAATCCGTTTAGGGAATCCGACACTCCCAGGATTATCAGAAGCGGGTCTGGATCAATTGAAGTCTCCAAAACTTCCGAGAGGATCCTAAAAATTCCACTCCAGTATCCATACAAGCTAGAGCATAGGGCAAAGCAGTGGAGTCGTGTACCCTGTGCAGCCTGACATTTATCACACATAGGGGATGTATCAGGAAATATCCTATGCAGTTTGGTTTTGGAATAGTGTAATCTGTGTAATACCTTGAATTGTATGAGACGGTGTCTGGAGTTAATGGAGCAGGTGTGGATGTACTCCAAGCTATCTTCCCAGTCTGACACTGAGATGTCAGTCCCTAGTTCTTCCTCCCATTTTGCCTTAATGGCATCTGTAGAAGGTGTGCTAACAGATTGAAAAGCATCATATAAACGAGATATCAGTTTGTCTGAGGTGGGGGATGTTTTTAGGCATCCGTCAAACATGGAAGGCTTAGCGTTCCCGAATGTTGGGAGGTGTTTTCTAACATAGTCTCTGATTTGTAGGTATCTGAAGAAGTTACTTCTGGGAAGATTATAAGTTTCCCTCAGCAACTCAAAGGAAGCAAAGGTCCCTTCTATATATAAATCCCCTATGGTACTTATCCCCAACTCTCCCCATTGCTCAAAGGTGTTATCAAGGTTAGAGGGGGCAAAGGAGGGGTTCCTGGCAACAGGGAGCATGAATGACATTGGTCTAAGCTCGAAGTGGGTTTTGATTTGCTTCCAGATTCGGACTGTGCTATGTATAATAGGATTGTTACGATAAAGTGACCTCTCCAGATTGACAGGCGACAAAATCACAGCACCGATAGAGAAGGGGTGACACTCCTCACGTTCCATACTAAGCCAGCTGGGTGACGGACGTGCGTCATCCAGCAAAAACGTAACTGCGCGGAGGTTAGCGGCCCAGTAATAAAATATAAAATTTGGGAGAGACAATCCTCCTTCCATCTTGGATTTGCAGAGGTGTTTTTTACCTATCCTGTGTGTTTTATAATCCCAGATGAAAGGATTGATAATTGAGTCCAGTTGTTTATGAAAGGATTTTTTTTTTTTTTTTTTTTTTTTTTTTTTACCTTTATTTAACTAGGCAAGTCAGTTAAGAACAAATTCTTATTTTCAATGACGGCCTAGGAACAGTGGGTTAACTGCCTGTTCAGGGGCAGAACGACAGATTTGTACCTTGTCAGCTCGGGGATTCGATCTCGCAACCTTTCGGTTACTAGTCCAACGCTCTAACCACTAGGCTACGCTGCCGCCCCGGCGTATGAATACTGGGATGTTCTGGTATAGGTAGAGTAGTTGTGGGAGGAAGACCATTTTAATGGCGTTAATTCTTCCGAGCAGGGAAATTGGGAGAGTTCTCCAAAATTGTATGTTTGTCTTGAGTTTTTGCATCAGAGGGGGGAAATTCTCTTTAAATAGTAAGGAGTATTGTTTGGTAACTACAATTCCTAGATAGGTAAATTTTTCTGAAGATAACTTAACTGGAAGATGTTCTAGCCAGGAGGTGTTTTGTAACCGTATGGGCATTAATTCACTCTTGTTCCAATTTATTCTGTATCCCGAGAAGGTACCAAACAAATTAATCACATCAAGAATAGCTGGAATACTAGCTTGGGGTTCTGTTACATAGAGGAGAATGTCATCTGCGTATAGGGAGATCTTATTTAGAGTATCTTTAGTATTATAGCCGTGTATTGCTGGATCAGATCTAATCGCCTGAGCGAGAGGTTCAATGATTAGGGCGAAGAGCATAGGCGACAGCGCACAACCCTGCCTTGTCCCTCTGTAAAGGTTAAATCGGGGCGACAGTGATTGGTTAGTGAGTATTCTCGCACAGGGGTTCCTATATAAAAGCTGGATCCAATTTATGAACCCATCTCCAATATTAAATTTCTGTAGGACTTTGAACAGATAGGACCACTCAACTTGGTCAAAAGCCTTCTCGGCGTCAAGAGATATCACGGCAAGGTCCATGTTGGTTAACCTCTGAGAATACATAATGTTGAAGAGGCGCCTGAGATTGAAGTATGAGTTTCTGTTCGGGATAAAGCCGGTCTGGTCCGAGTGGACCAATTTGCCAATTAAAGTGCTAAGCCTGTTAGCCAGGGTTTTTGCTAAAATCTTTTGGTCTGTATTAAGGAGGGATATTGGTCTGTATGACCCTACCTCTTCCGGATCTTTACCCTTCTTATGTATAACTGTAATGAATGCTTCATCCAAAGTAGACGGGAGAGCTCCCTCCTCCTTGGCCTGAACCAACATTTTGTGCAGGTAGGGAGAGAGCATGTTGCTGAATGTTTTATAGAATTCACCAGGGTATCCATCTGGGCCCGGGGTCTTGCCACTCTTTAGAGATTTAATTGTTTCTCGAATTTCTGCTAGAGAAATTTCCTTATTCAGGAAGTTAGAATCTTCCTGGTTCAGGGCAGGAAGATTACAGTCCTCCAAAAAGTTTTGCATAATTAAGGGGTTAGGATCTGCTTTAGATGTATATAGAGTCTCATAAAACTGTCGGAATCTGTCATTGATGTCTTTGGGGGAAGAGAGTAATTCCCCAGAAGTCGATTTAACTTTGTGAATCATTCGGTCACTCACATTTTTTCGAAGTTGTCTGGCGAGTAATTTGTGTGGTTTGTCACCAAACTCAAAATATTTTTGCTTGGCGTAGAGAAAGGATTTAGCAATTTTAGCTGAGAGAATCTGATTATATTCAAATTTTAAAGAGGTAATTTTTTTATGTTTCTCCATAGATGGATGTCTAGCATTCTCGCTATCCAGTAAGTGAATTTGTCCCTCCAGTTCTACCAATTTTCCCCTGTTTTGCCTACTCCTGGTAGTCTGAAAGGAGATGATACAGCCTCTCAAATAAGCCTTCAGTGTTTCCCACAATAATGTTGGGGAAGTCTCTGTGTTGTCGTTGGTATCAAAGAAAAATGCAATTTGGTCTTTAAGATGTTCACAGAATGTTGGTTCTGTGAGGAGCTGAGGATTCAACCTCCAGACCCTCTCGTTTGGTACGATGTCAGCCAATCTCAGGGAGAAGGTGAGTGGACTGTGGTCCGAGATTATAATATCATGATACCTCACATTACAGGTATAGGGGAGTAGTTTAGCATCAACCAAAAAGTAGTCAATTCGAGTATAAACATTGTGAACATGAGAGTAAAAGGAGTATTCCCTACCCGTAGGGTTAGTGATCCTCCATATATCAAATAAGTTAGAATTCTTTATGTAGGTATTCAAGAATTCACTTGAATAGGAGGTGGGGGTTCGCCGGGTAGAGGATCTGTCCAAGTATTGGTCTAGCACACAGTTAAGGTCCCCTCCGATGACCAGGTTAGTGTGGGAGATATCTGGAATCAGGGCAAGGACTCTTTTGAAAAAAGAGGGGTTATCAATGTTTGGCCCATAGATATTTAGTAGAGTTACAGAAGTAGAGTGGATCTCTCCTATTACGATCACATAACGACCCTCTTTATCCACAATAGTGGTTTTATGTAGAAAGGGAATTCCTTTCCGTACCAGAATCGCTGTGCCTCTCGTTTTGGCAGAGAAGTTAGAGTGATACACTTGCCCCACCCACCTACATTTAAGTCTGCTATGAGAATTATTTTTCAGATGGGTTTCTTGCAAAAATATAATATCAGACGAGAGTGCTTTCAAGTGGGCTAGGACCTTGCCTCTCTTAATTGGTTCGTTTAAACCCTTGACATTCCAGGAAGTGAATGTGAGCCCCGCCCCCCTCTCATTTGTAGTTCCTATGGTGGCCTGCATAACATGTAACTCAGTAAAAAGGTAAGCAAGCGCACCAAACCGTCACGATCAGCATATGTAGCACCTACACCCGAGCAGTGTCCAACCAGCCCCCCCCCCCCTACAAGCACCTTTACTTCCCACCCTGTTCCCCTACTTTCCCCACCATTTACCCCCCCGATCAACCCACCTTTAACAGGCATACACAAATAGGAGAGAAAAAAATATAAAAATAAAAATAATAAACACATTGTCTGGCCGATGCCAAAAAAGCACGGCGCGACCTCTAACAAGAGGTGAAACAAAAATAAAATCCCAACTATACGTTCACCTCTCACTATCCTAGAACTTCTACTAACATATGAACTGAGGAGGCTCCCGCGAGTAAAGTGTTCAATTAACATCTAATAAACCTAAAGAGGATAAGTTGCAACTTAAACATATTGCGCACTTAAGCGTCATCTTGGGTCAATCCCTGAGATAAGCAAGATATAGCAGCACAAGATTATATTGCTAAGCAATGCCGGTCTAAACATGAACCATCAGCAACCGACAGACAGCAGAACATTTACATATTGTGGGTTAGATAGGAAACAAGAATTTTTCTAAATTAAACGTACCCCCAACCAGAAAATAAAATAAAAAATAAAAAGGTTATATATATATATATACATACATACACACATACATACACACATATACACACATATATATATATATACATACATACACACACACACACACCACCCCCAAAATACATGTAAAAGAATATATAAAAAAAAATATATACATATATATATGCATACATACACATACCTACACAAACATTCATGCCCCAGAATAATAATCTACACTAGTTTAAAATATACACATACATTATGGTAACATGCTAAGAGAAAATAATTATAAAGTACGAATAGTAATTATATGTACACACACCTATACAGACACTACCGAGGGCTGGTGGGGGTCTAAATCGGGAGAGCGGCCCTCGGCTAAGACAGAGGCAGAACGGCACAAAACTTCAACTTGCTATCCAGGTGTCTGTGTCTGCCCCTTCCCAACCGTCACCCCCAGTCCCATGCAAGCAGTAAATAAATGGTATTGTAATAACAATAAATGTAAGAATTGAAAAATAAATAACGAAACCAAACAGCAACAAAAAATGGGGGAATATAAGTATGTTCAACCGAAAGTGTCAATGGTCAAACCTGGAAGGCATCGCTCTGAACACAGCCAGAATGAAAGTGACTTTAACTGACCGCCCTCCACAGCATCTTACATGTTCGGTAGCCCTCGTTGAGACCGTTCATTACGGTTTCACCCGTTATGGTATAGTATGGATTCGATTCCATGAGCAGACCCTAACACACAATGACAATGCACTCTAACCTGTACGGGGGATTGGCGTATGTTCCCGGATAAACTTCTCTGCGTCCAAAACCGAGGAGAGCCAGATCTTCTCACCGGAAGGCGGGGTAATTCTTAGTCTTGCAGGGAAGAGCAAGGCTGGGCGAAGATGGAGTTTGTAGAGCTTGGTCATGACATCTCTGTAGGCGCCGCGGTCCTTTGCCACATCGGGCGCATAATCATCATAGACACGGAAGGGGTGCCCTTTATGTAACAGGTTGCCCCTCATTCGGGCCTCGCGCAGGACAAGATCCTTGGTCTTGAAACTGTGACAACAGATGATGACTGGGCGAGGACGTTGGCCCGGTCCAGGCACCGGAACAAGGGCGCGATGTGCACGGTCCAGCTGGGGGTCCGAAGCCAAAACATCCGATCCCATTGCATCCTTCAGTAGCTTGGCGAAGAAGTCGGTGGGGCGAGAGCCCGCCTCTACCCCCTCTGCCAGACCAACAACGCGAAGATTATTACGTCTGGAACGGCCCTCCAGGTCGACCACTTTCACAGAGAGCCTCTGCACCCTACCCTGCAGTGACGAGCACAGCTTCTCTAACTCGTCGATCCTACCAGCGTTGAATTCAGAAGCCCTCTCAAGGTCCACAATACTCTGGCCCTGCGACGCGACCGTTCGAATGGTGCCCTCGATTTTGGTGTCCAGTTCAGCAATAGTAGCCTTAAGATCCTCAGCTAAAGCAACACGTAGTTCTCCCAACGCCCGGGTAAGTTCTGTAAGTGTCACGTTTTTGCCTGTGCCTTCCGCCATGTCTGTCTCGTTGTTTGGTGAGGAGTAGGCCTCCGATAAGGATTTATTGTCCTTTGGTCGCTTATTACTCGGCATTTTTACACAGAAAGTTACAATGTTGTATTAGAAAGAAACGTTTGTTGTAAAACGTGCCATAAAGTAGGTTAAGTTAGATTATTTCGCAAAAAAGTTGCAGGAGCCTCTCACACACAGCCGTTCACTCCAACATGCTAGCTCCGCCCCAGCATTGGTTTAATAAGGCACCTGTTCATCAACTGCGCCTCAGCAGGGGCGATTGTCTGGGGCCAAGTTAACCTCCCCTTTCATGTAATAAAGTCATGACCATCATGCTTTTAGTGAAAGAGGATAATTTTGTACATTTGAGTTTGACCAATTCCAGTCCCATTGCTAAGGGCGTCCTTCCCGTGAGAATTTTTATGTAGAAAGACAGAAGTTCAATTCTGGTGACTTTTTAAAAGAACATTCTATTCCAAAATTCATGAAAATAAAATTATGCTGACACCATCTGAAATATAATTTCCACCTCCAGAAATGGGTTAAATAACAGCATGGAGTTCGTCCATCTGCATTTACCCCATTGGACACAACATCCTGATTATTGTTATTATAAATGATTATTATTTTATTATAAATATGAATATATAAATTATTATTATTCCGTATAATTTTGTCTAGATATTTTTTACATTTACTAAAAACTCAAAGGATTTTTTCCCGGACAAGTGTTAATGTCGAGCCTTGAAGTCTATATGCATCCTCTTATCGATCTCATTGAACCATCATCTTATTTGGGTCAGGTTGAGAGATATAATTACATCTATCTTTTTTTAAATAATAAGGGACATGCATTGGTTTAGCCTAAAAATATATCATTTGAACGGAGCAAATTTCAGGTCTGCTGAGCGCAAACTTGAACGTTGCGCGTTTACTGTGAACACAGAGGCTATACCCGCTTTAAGTTACAGTAGCCTACTTGATCATAATGTAGACCTACCATCAAAAACAATGGAGAAAATGCATTCCATAACATTTTACGACCCCTCATGCTGTAAACACAGTCCAGTTCAAAGTGAATGGCACAGATCCATATATGGCAATGGTCTATTTGCGTATAGGCCCACTGCAGCTCTGATTGGTTATGCCGTGCCGGTCTGTGTAGAGTATGGGCTGAGTCGTGCGTGTAAATGCAATAGAATCCTACTCTGATGCGTTCTGCCTACAACAAAAACTCTTGCATACTAAGTGGTGCATAGTTTTTTCTGTTTCAGTATGTTGCATTGAAAGTGGCTAATATTGTGTTGATTCAATCACAGTTCCCACAGTAAAGGGAAACGTTGATAGTGTTAACTAAGGGGGAAAACTAGAAAGTTGGGTGAAGTTCAATCTTGTGCTTCTCTGCGCGGGCTGATATTTCTGCTGCGTGGCAGTCCTGGGGAGCTACGCGCCTGCGCACAGCTTAGCGGGAACATTGGTGACAAGTCAGTAATAACATATCCACATAAATTCTATCCAATCTTTATGAAATATTAAGTTATTTTTAAATATTGAGGAATGTTAGCTGGCCAAATCATTGATACTGCTTTGTGATCGCAGATGTATCAGCTAGCTAGCTCACCAGCTCACAGAATGGACTGTGTCCTGGTGGATCTCACTGATCATTAGATGGTTAGTGTAGAATAGGGATGGAGGGAAAATCGATACAGTAGAGTATCGCAATATTATATTGATTCTATGACTACAAGTATCGATTCTCTAAAAAGGCAGTTATTAAGGTTGGCTAGCGCTAGTCGGCTGTACCTGCACCAAAACGTTGGTATTTCTCCTCCTATAACTTGGCCTCAAAATTATTTTTAAAATGGTGAGCGAACATGTTTTCAGCACTTTTATTTCAATGACTGATCAAAACTTTTATATTATGGCTCTCTTTTGACCCTCTGCTGCAGACATAGTGAGCAATATGTTTGGAACATCGAATCGCTATAAAATAGCAGTATCGAATCGCAATACATATAGAATTGTGATAAATCGTGATACATATAGAATTGCAATACATATCGTATAGGCACCTAAGCATCATGATATAGTATCGTGTGGTCCCTGGCAATTCCCAGCCCAAGTGTAGTACCAAGCCACAAATAAACCAACCAGGAAAGGGGTCTTTATATTGACAGCAGCTTATCTAACCAGTACATAGGATTGTTAGTTGGTGCTGCTGGAGAGTGGAGCTTTGATCAATGAGGTGCTCTCATTGGAAACCAACAAATTAGTGCTGTTTTTAACAAGAAAGCATATAACCATCAGCATGTAGATGCAATGACAAAAGACAAAACGTCTTAATGTTCACACCACTGACATATCTGACCAATGTTTTAAAACACCTTTTCAGAAGTTCACATTGATAGCTATATAGTGCATACGGATAGATTGACGGATGGATGGGCTGACGGACATATGAACGGTACTCACCTGGTCTATGTAAAAGGCTGTTCCAGATCGTATCTCTCTTCTTTGTTTGAGATCTGTCTCTGTAGTGTCTCTGGACAGAGCTACATACTCCACCTCCCTCTTAGTCAGCTCCTAACCAATCAGGGAAGTCAACACAAAACTTCAGAACACTTCCTAATACTAGAGTACTCCATAACACTTTGAAAACACTCAATAATGCTTTACAGTGTATACTTGTACTAATAGTAATTAGTTATCACACAGCTTTTGATAGTTTATTGCATTGTAATAGTAACTAATATTACTATTAATAGTAACTATAGCGCTATGCTACTGTTGAACATAGGTTTTGGAAATTCACTAAGGTTTGGCAACTCCTGTAATACAGCACCACTCCCTAGATAGGCTTCAGCATGGATAAAGAGCGGCACTTACACACTTCCACACTCATC
Source organism: Salvelinus alpinus (assembly GCF_045679555.1). Classification (NCBI taxonomy): domain Eukaryota; kingdom Metazoa; phylum Chordata; class Actinopteri; order Salmoniformes; family Salmonidae; genus Salvelinus; species Salvelinus alpinus. The sequence continues at coordinate 22,466,612 of NC_092099.1, read as the reverse complement.
ACATAAGCTGCTGTTACTGTCTATTATCTATCCTGTTGCCTAGTCACTTTACCCCTACCTACAGTTGAAGTCAGAAGTTTACATACACCTTAGCCAAACACATTTAAACTCAGTTTTTCACAATTCCTGACATTTAATCCAAGTAAAAATGTCCTGTCAGTTAGGATCATCAATGTATTTTAAGAATGTGAAATGTCAGAATAATAGTAGAGAGAATGATTTATTTCAGCTTTTATTTCTTTCATCACATTCCCAGTGGGTCAGAAGTTTACATACACTCAATTAGTATTTGGTAGCATTGCATTTAAATTGTTTAACTTGGGTCAAAAGGTTCAGGTAGCCTTCCACAAGCTTCCCACAATAAGTTGGGTGAATTTTGGCCCATTCCTCCTGCCAGAGCTGGTGTAACTGAGTCAGGTTTGTAGGTCTCCTAGCACGCACACGCTTTTTTCAGTTCTGTCCACATTTTCTATGGGATTGAGGTCAGGGCTTTGTGATGGCCACTCCAATACCTTGACTTTGTTGTCCTTAAGCCATTTTGCCACAACTTTGGAAGTATGCTTGGGGTCATTGTCTATTTGGAAGACCCATTTGCGACCAAGCTTTAACTTCCTGACTGATGTCTTGAGATGTAGCTTCAATATATCCACATAATTTTCTTTCCTCATGATGCCATCTATTTTGTGAAGTGCACCAGTCCCTCCTGCAGCAAAGCACCCCCACAACATGATGCTGCCAACCCCGTGCTTCACGGTTGGGATGGTGTTCTTCGGCTTGCAAGCCTCCCCCTTTTTCCTCCAAACATAACGAAGGTCATTATGGCCAAACAGTTCTATTTTTGTTCCATCAGACCAGAGGACATTTCTCCAAAAAGTATGATCTTTGTCCCCATGTGCAGTTGCAAACTGTAGTCTGGCTTTTTATGGCGGTTTTGGAGCAGTGGCTTCTTCCTTGCTGAGCGGCCTTTCAGGTTATGTCAATATAGGACTTGTTTTACTGTGGATATAGATACTTTTGTACCGGTTCCTCCAGCATCTTCACAAGGTGCTTTACCATATTCTTCTTCGAAATTATTAGATTACTTGTTAGATATTACTGCATGGTCGGAAATAGAAGCACAAGCATTTCGCTACACTCGCATTAACATCTGCTAACCATGTGTACGTGACCAATAAATTTGATTTGAAGGTCCTTTGCTGTTGTTCTGGGATTGATTTGCACTTTTCGCACCAAAGTACGTTCATCTCTAGGAGACAGAACGCATCTCCTTCCTGAGCAGTATGACCGCTGCGTGGTCCCATGGTGTTTATACTTGCGTACTATTGTTTGCACAGATGAACGTGATACCTTCAGGCGTTTGGAATTTGCTCCCAAGGATGAACCAGACTTGTGGGGGTCTCAAAAAAAATTCTGAGGTCTTGGCTGATTTCTTTAGATTTTCCCATGATGTCAAGCAAAGGGGCACTGAGTTTGATGGTAGGCCTTGAAATACATCCACAGGTACACCTCCAAATTATGTCAATTAGCCTATCAGAAGCTTCTAAAGCCATGACATCATTTTCTGGAATTTTCCAAGCTGTTTAAAGGCACAGTCAACTTAGTGTATGTAAACTTCTGACCCACTGGAATTATGATAGTGAATTATAAGTGAAATAATCTGTCTGTAAACAATTGTTGGAAAAAGTACTTGTGTCATGCACAAAGTAGATGTCCTAACCGACTTGCCAAAACTATAGTTTGTTAACAAGAAATTTGTGGATTGGTTGAAAAACGAGTTTTAATGACTCCAACCTAAGTGTATGTAAACTTCTGACTTCAACTGTATATGTACATATCTAACTCAATGTCCTCGTAACCCTGCACATCGACTCGCTATCATTGCTCATTGTGTAATAAGTGTTACAATTCCTTTTTCTATTATTATATTTTTTATTGTATTCTGCATTGTTGGGAAGGCCCCGTAAGCACTGTTATTCTACACCTGTTGCTTATGAAGAATGTGACAATTAAAATGGGATTTGATTGCGCAGTGGACTAGTAGAGTGAGTGTGTGTGTTTGTTTTCACCAGGTACTTCATGGCGATGGATCGTCGTAGGGGTCCAGGGGGTCCGATGAGGAACACATCCTGACCCAACAGATCCTTCTGCATGATCCAACGCAGGTGCTGGACCACAGTCTGGGGTAGGGTCTCTGACACTATCACACACAGACACAAGGAAGGACAAGCAAACAAACTCACTGTCTCATTCATTCTCTCGCTCTTTCTCTCTCACATACACAACACACACACAGAAATAAATTCCATTGAAGGTAGAGCAGATCACTGGTGCTACATACTATGATTGATGGGCACTAGCTCTGGGTTCCTGGGTGTTTTGAGCTGGTAGGAGATCTCCCCTATCTTCACTGTGTCACCTGACACACAGAAGAAAAAAGATTGTGTACAATACAGTGATTGATGCCGCACAAAAAACGAATACAACGTTTGCAGGAACCAATGCCACATAAGTGAAAACCAGTAGGAGTAGGCCTAACGTTAACTAGGGATGATTTGTTTAGGGAAGTGTGCCATGTTATGTGAATGTGACAGTGTAATCTGATAGCTTGGATTACAGTAGTTGTAAAACACTTAGCTAGCTAACTACCAGCAACATACGAAATGTAGGTGACAGGTGACAGCTAGCTAACAATCTAGTTACTTCCATGGTGTGGCTAGCTAGCTAACTTGCTAGCCTGTTACATCAGCACACTTTAAATATACATTTAAAGACGACAAAAGTGGGGTTTTAGGCTCAAAAACAATAGTTGAACACTATGATAATAGCCTGTAGTGTTACTATTAACGTTAGCTAGGGTCAGTCACCTGCCGATGTGTTGAGGAGTTTGACCTCATGAGTATTCCACGTCCAGCCGCCTTTGCCCAGGACAGGACCTAAAATATGACGCATTCTCCTCGCAGCCACAGCCGCAGCCGTGCCTTTGCACAGGATCTGCGAATGCATGGTGAAATACTGAAGTTATCGAAGTCAGAATCCAAAAATACAGCACCGTTTTGACTGTTATTTAGCAGTTAGCTACATTCCCTCATGCTGGTTTCATAATGTAGCTACGCCGACACCCTTTCAAATGGCGGAAGATAATAAATGATGAACAAAATGCGTCCGTGTGAAATGTCTTCCGTAGTGGAATCACATCTACCACTTCAATTACCTAGGTCCTAATTCCACAGTAAACTAGTATCTCCGCCTATTAGCATGTAATGAACGTGGACTGTAAGTAAAAGCACAGATAGGGCAAAAATCGTAATAGTGTAAGAAATTGTGTAAAAAGAAAGAGACCTAGGGCCTAAGCTGAAGGAAAGAGTTGTGCCTCCAGGAATCATAGTGCGTACATCACGGGGGTCAAGCTTCCTGACATTCAGGACATATGTACTAGGCGGTGTCAGAGGAAGGCCTAAAAAATTGTCACCCAAGTCATAGATTGTTCTCTCTGCTACTGAACGGCAAGCGGTACCGGAGCGCCATGTCTAGGTCCAAAAGGCTCCTTAACAGCTTCTACCCCCAAGCTATGAGGCTGCTGAACAACTAAACAAATCAAATGGCCACCCGGACTATTTACAAATGCCCCCCCTTGTTTTTGTAATGCTGCTACTCGCTGTTTATTATCTATGCATAGTCACTTTACCCCTACCTATATGTACAAATTACCTTAACTAACCTGTACCCCCTGTTTATAGCCTCGTTATTGTCATGTCATTTTATTGTGTTCTTTTTATTTCGTTTTTCACTTTAGTTTATTTAGTAAATATTTTCTTAACTCTATTTCTTGAACTGCATTGTTGGTTAAGGGCTTGTAAGTAAGCATTTCCCAGTAAGGTAAACACCTGTTGTATTCGGCGCATGTGACAAGTAAAATTTGATTTGATACAAGTTTGGGGTGCTTTTATTTTCTCTTCGAGCTCCAGTGAGAAACAGTGCGAAAAGGTTTGCAGGAACATTGTACAATAAATATGAATAGTAAAATAAGTTGAAACATCAAATAAAGATGACTTCAAATAACTGCAGAACTTTAGGGCCTATGCCCAGAGAGGCAAACTTACTACAAGATGAACTCAACAAAATAAGTGACCTGTAGCTTGCCTTGGCCTTGGCCACACTTCTCTAGCACTACATCACAAACACAAATCTAATGCATGGTAGAGGACAGAGAGGTGATGTAGTCTTAGCTTCACCTTGAACCTGGAAGATTGCAAGAGATGGTGAGTCTGGAAATTGATAGACATTTTCAACATTAATATTATTGTAGTATAATGCATTATAAAAAATGTTCATTAAACCATAATTCAATTTCAAATAGGCTGAGCGTTAAATTTAATCTAAACTGAAAATATACATTGAAAACGCACCCAGTTCTTGGACATCCTGCTATTCGCCCCTCGCAACTCCTGCCATGGAGACAACATGATGCAAGTTTTAGAAAACAAACATTCAAGTACAGGTATATCATGTGGCAGGGCTTGCAAACTATTACAGACAGTGCATTGAAAGGTTGGTAATGGCTCACATCAACACCATTATTCCAGAAACCCTAGACCCACTCCAAGTTGCATACCGCCCAAACAGATCCACAGATGATGCAAACTCTATTGCACTGCCCTTTCCCACCTGGACAAAAGGAACACTTATGTGAGAATGCTATTCATTGACTACAGCTCAGCATTCAACACCATAGGGCCCTCAAAGCTCATCACTAAGCTAAGGATCCTAGGACTAAACACCTCCCTCTGCAACTGGATCCTGGACTTCGCACGGGCCGCCCCCGGGTGGTGAGGGAAGGTAGCAACACATCTGCCACGCTGATCCTCAACACTGGAGCTCCCCAGGGGTGCGTGCTCAGTCCCCTCATGTACTCCCTGTTCACCCACGACTGCATGGCCAGGCACGACTCCAACACCATCATCAAGTTTGCAGACGACACAACAGTGGTAGGCCCAATCACCGACAACGACGAGACAGCCTATAGGGAGGAGGTCAGAGACCTGGCCGGGTGGTGCCAGAATAACAACCTATCCCTCAACGTAACCAAGACTAAGGAGATGATTGTGGAATGTTGTAGACTGTTCTCTCTACTACCACATGGCAAGCGGTACCGGGGTGCCAAGTCTAGGACAAAAAGGCTTCTCAACAGTTTTTACCCCCAAGCCATAAGACTCCTCAACAGGTAATCAACTGGCTACACGGACTATTTGCATTGTGTTCCCCCCCCAACCCCCCCATCCCAACCCCTCTTTTTACGCTGCTGCTACTCTCTGTTTATCACATATGCATGTTCTACATTCATGTACATACTACCTCAATTGGACCGACCAACCAGTGCTCCCGCACATTGGCTAACAGGGCTATCTGCATTGTGTCCCGCCACCCACCACCCGCCAACCCCTTTTTTACGCTACTGCTACTCTCTGTTCATCATATATGCATAGTCACTTTAACCATATCTACATGTACATACTACCTCAATCAGCCTGACTAACCGGTGTCTGTAAGTAGCCTCGCTACTTTTATAGCCTCGCTACTGTATATAGCCTGTCTTTTAACTGTTGTTTTATTTCTTTACTTACCTATTGTTCACCTAATACATTTTTTGCACTATTGTTTAGAGCCTGTAAGTAAGCATTTCACTGTAAGGTCTACACCTGTTGTATTCGGCGCACGTGCAAAATAAACTTTGATTTGATTTGATTTGATATCAGACGTGTCTTTATGTACTCAAAGATCTAGTATTAGCATGTTTGAACTTCTCCTATAAAAATGGTAGACTATCAGGTACTCAGCAAGAAGGTCTGATTTCACTACTACTGAAACAGGACCCGGGTGGTAAATATAAAATCCATTAAAAAAACTGGAGGCCTCTTATATTTCAATGTTGTGAAGCACAAATCCTGGCGAAATGCATAGTGCATAGAATTATAAGGTTTTACCAGATATTGTTCATTCTGATCAGACATATAATATATGACAATTACTTAAAACAATAAAACACTATGAAACATCAAAGAAACCAGGCCAGGTCTTCATAGCAGATTTTGAAAAGGCTTTTGATAAAGTATGACTAGAATGTATATATACAGTGCCTTCGGAAAGTATTCAGACCCCTTGACTTTTTCCACATTTTGTTACATTACAGCCTTATTCTAAAAATTATTAAATAGAAAAAAAATCCTTTGCAATCTACACACAATACCCCATAATGACAATGTGAAAACAAGTTTTTAGAATTTTTTGCAAATGTATTAAAAAAAAAACAGAAATACCTTATTTACATAAGTATTCAGACCCTTGAAATTGAGAGAGAGAGACTTGAAATTGAGCTCAGGTGCATCCTGTTTCCATTGATCTTCCTTGAGATGTTTCTACAACTTGATTGGAGCACCTGTGGTAAATTCAATTGACTGGACATGATTTGGAAAGGCACACACCTGATTCATGACAATAAATGTCAACCTACATCTTGGTATGGGGCGGGAGAAATTTTAAAGAAATTTTAAAGATAATTTCCAGGAATTCTACACCTTTTGCTAAATCAAAACCCATTATATTTGTCATATGCGTCGCATACAACAGGTGTAGACTTCACTTTGAAATGCTTTTCCAACAATGCAGAGTTAAAAAGTCAAAACAATTCGCTAAATAAAAAAAGGAAATAGTAACACAATAAAATAAAAATAACGAGGCTATATACAATGAGTACCGGTACCGAGTCAATGTGAGGGGTACAAGGTAGTTGAGGTAATTGAGGTAATATGTACAAGTAGGTAGGGGTAAAAGTGACTGGGCAATCATGATAGATTTTTAAAAAACGGAGTAGTAGCAGCATATGTGAAGAGTATGAAAGATGTGTCAATGTGGATGTGTGTGTGTGTTTTATGTGTGAGCGTATGTAGTGTGTGTGTGTATGTGTGTGTTGGAGTGTCAGCGTAGTATATGTGAGTGTGTGAGTAGAGTGCAATGAGTGTGCATAGAGCCAGTGCAAGAAAGTCTGTGCTAAAAAAAGTGGTCATTGTAAATAGTCCAGAAAGCCATTTGATTAACTGTTCAGCAGTCTTATGGCTTTGGGGTAGAAGCTGTTCATGAGCCTTTTGGTCCCAGACTTGGTGCTCCGGTATCGCTTGCTGTGCGGTATCAGAGAGATCAGTTTGACTTGGGTTGCTGGAGTCTTTGACAATTTTTAGGGCCTTCCTCTGACACCGCCTGGTATAGAGGTCCTGGATGGCAGGGAGCTCGGCCCCATTGATGTACTGGGCCGTACGCACTACCCTCTGTAGTGCCTTATGATTGGATGCCAGGCAGTTGCCATACCAACCGGTGATACAGCCAGTCAAGATGATCTCAATGGTGCAGCTGTAGAAGTGTTTGAGGATCTGAGGACCCATGCCAAGGAGTGGAGAGAAAATGTTGCAGTTTAAAAGCAGATTTCATGCAATTCTACATATTTTGCCTTGATCTATTCCATGTTCATAAGATATCTGGGTGACAAAGAAAATCAGTGGAGGCCCTCTGGAGGTCAGGGCCCCTGGGCACGTGCCCTTCGTGCCTGGTCAGTAGCCCTAATTCAGCCATGATTACTACAAGGTTTGGATAGCTGGCTAGACTAATTTACCTAGACATTTATAAATGTTAGCTGACATGGGTAATTGACTGTCAGTGATGGACAATTGCAACCTTTGTGTTCTACTATTCTAACTCCCAAAAGTAAATTGAGACCCCCTAAACTCAGTCGAGGCCCCCCTAGCGGCTGCGGGCCTTATACGCAGTGTGTAGTCAATCTGCTTATAGGCAGAGGGGGCACTGTGTTAAAGCAATTTTTGCTTCTGAATTCGTATAGGCTGAGGGAAGATGGTCCACTTATTCATCAAGACATTTCTGTTTTGTAATTAATTGTTAGTCTATAATTTTTCAAAATTAATTAAATATCTAGACCTAAACATACCTAAAATATTGTTATTTTGTCTCGTTAGAGACTATTGTGTACAAGTAAATATACATAAATTAATCCTGCTATGCTTCACACTAATTTCGTCTGTAGGCTATTACAAAATACAGAGAGTCAACATTCTTCGACCCTCTGTGAAAAATGCTTATATTAAACTACTGTGTGTATCCATAATCATTCTATTCGTAATGGGTGAGAGTGAACCGAACTCTGTCAAAATTGTTTAAGGCAGTGTCTTCGTTTTTATGGCGTCACCCCCCTCCTATTGAACCAGTGGCGATGGAAAAGGCAGAGAGGATTGGGGAGGAGGTACCCCGTTCTCCCTCGGTGCTCCTCGGTGGCATATACGGGTTTGACTTTATCACGTGGTTGACGAGGCTCAGCCCTTAAACAAGCGGCGAGGGAAGCGGCAGAGAAGATTTTTGGGGAGGTGGTAGAGTGGAGTAATAGGCAACACGGAATTATAGCCTAGGAGGCCTACCTGGTTCAGGACCTCAAACCATATATATCCGGTTTTACGGTAACCAGACAGCTGTATCCATTAATCTGCATATACTATTTCTAGACTGGTTTCCCGGAGCGGATTGAGTGGGACTATGGAAGATGTATACCATTATACTCGTAGTCCTGCATGGGAAGAACTGGTCAGTAGCTTTTACCAAATTATTTATAGTGAAATAAGATAGTGTGGTCTTCTTAGTCTTGCCTTTTGTCTACGAGACTAAAGACTGACGTTTTTCTCCCGTTTTAGAATCATTTCTAAGTATTTTCTTAGTCACCATCCAGATCAGTCATTGTTTTTGGAGAACCGAATGTCTTTGCTTTTCTGAAAACTCAACACTTATTGTCTTTTGCTGTGAAAACAATAGAACAGTCAGATTGATGTTTAACAAAGTTAGTCTTTAGTAAAAATAAAATGTATCTGATTATAGGCTAGTTGTCTTTGTCTGAAGTTGCTATTCAAGTGGTCAATGTTATGTTCAAACCTAATCCATGTAGCTACATTATAGACGACTGTTAAATCGGACACTTTCGATGTCAATAGCCTATTCTATTTATTTGATGGTGTTTTTAGATTACATATTTTGTAAGACTGCGGCTTCTCCTGTTACATTATCGCAAAGTAGGCTATCAAGTGGCATTTCGCCTGAGCAATGGAATGGTTTCTCTACAATACAATCGCTATATCAGCACAAGAATGTAACCCTTTACCCATAGGCTACATTTTCCGTTTTCAAAGTAGGAATAGGCTACCCCCCAGTGCTAATTTGTATCAGTTTTGTTTCATGAGTCGAACGTGTTCTGACAATCTGTAGACCTATTATAACCGTGCAATATCAAACTGTTTATTATTATCCTATGCCTTTTTAGAATTAATAACATATCATTAGTCAAAATCTGGAAAATAGGCTATTGCTATATCATTTTATTTCCTGCCTATAGCCCAAAAGACATAGGCCTACAGTTAACATTGCCCATATAGTTTGCGTGTTCAATTTGCTCATATTTTTTAGAGGGATTTTGAAATCAGTTATAGTTACAGTATGAGTTGGACTGCTTATGTTGCGGCCGCTAGGGTATTCCATGGCGATGTCCACCGGTTATTCCATGTCCACCGGTTGTTGGTTGCTGGTGCGTCTGTGTGTGAGGGAGGCAGCCTAGGCGGTCTCTAGCCTCAGTCTGGTCTGAGCATGTAAGATGGAACCACAAACACATCCTGAACCAGGCTTTACCCTAGTAACCCCCACCGCACCGAGACATGCTACGTTCCCATGAGCACAGCTGCGCACGTATGTTCTTGGATATATAGATATCGGTTCTTACAGCGCTAATTAGGGTTGAGAAGGGAGACGAGATGACGGCGAGGAAAGACGCTTTCCAACCACTGTCCAGCTCTCGCATCCCGGAGAGGAAGGGAGCGGCTGACCGGGGGAAGACTAACCCGGACTGGTCTTATCCTTTCCCGCAACAGGAGCCGGAGAAAGGCCATTCGACAACGGGGATCCATGCCCATGTCGTGGGTGCTGTCGGGGGCTCCGGGGCCGTGGATGAGTCTTCAGACAGCGAGGGAGAACAAGAAGGCCCGCAGAAACTCATCCGGAAAGTGTCGACCTCCGGACAGCTCAGAAGCAAGGTAAGAAAATACACTTATCTGTCTTTATTTTTGTTCGCTGTCTCGACTTGATTCTTGTTTTGGAAAAATAAGCGACACGATTTTGTATTGTGCGTCTTTTTGTAGTATTGTATTGGTAGCCCAGTCCATGTTGTTTTTATGGAAGCAAATACAAAGTAATGACACCCACCTTGACAACCAGCACATGATTCTGACTGTCATACCTTGTAATTTTATGCAACATTTGACCATAGAATAAAATAGATTCGCAAAAATATATATATTGAAAAAAAATATGTGGAAAGCATTGTGAGCTGTGGAAAGCCAGTGCTCTTTGATCTACAGGCAGCCTACTTGTTTTGAGATATCAGGAACTCTGCTATTATAGCCTACCCCCATTCTGTACATGTGTTCAAATAGATGTGAATAGCTTATAACCATTTTCTTTCACATTGTAGAAATACAAATGATTTATTGGAAGCTTTACAAAGCTGAACTTTTTTCATGAAACAACTCAAACTGACACTACATGATAACCTACAAATAAGCAAAAGCAGAAAAGAGCCACTCAGTTATTGACAGGTCTACTCCACCCCACCTTCATTATTAAAGTAGGTGTTTATATTTAAGTGATAAGGGCCCACTGGGCTGGGGAATAGGGCTTTGTTATGGTTATTTACCTACCTGACAATAGAACAAACACTTGAAGTAGGCCAACGTCTTGTCATATGTGCGTAGGAGTCTCAAGTTGAATCGTTGAAGAAACTCCTGCACGCTGGGCCTTATTTACCAAAAGATTGTAGAAAAGAGCGTGAAATTGTTTGTTTGATAAATGAGGGCCACTGTATGTACAGTACCGAAACGTTGTGCTTCAAGGAATGTTTATATGCATTTAGGTTACACACAGTGTGCAGGGTTCCCTTCACTATAATGACCTTAGAATAACTCTGGTGTAGTAGCTTTACATACAGTATAGTAAACAAATGTAGCCTAATGTTTACAAACATTAGGCTACAAAAGAGACAGTATAATAGCACTAGGTAAAGAATTAAGAAAAATAGACAGAGAGATGAAAGAAAGATGAAAAGGAAATCTTATCATCAAATATGAGCAATGAAACCAGTTAGAAAACAGATATCAAAAAAGGAACAGCACACCATATTGCAGCTAGAGTTGAAAATATATTGTAACTTGTAAGTCGCTCTGGATAAGAGCGTCTGCTAAATGACTTAAATGTAAATGTAAATGTATTATAGAGATTGATGTCTGTCTATATTGTGTTCTGTAAACATTAGGCCACTGATCTGTCTTATAACTCGCATAGGATAGTTAAAAATAAGTTTGGCTACAATATGCTGTCCTAACATTCTAAAATGTTACCAAGATGACATAGTCCACTGAACCCCCTTTTATCCTCAAAAGAGTCAGAGTTAATCTTACCAAAAATTATAAACCTGTAGCTAATATAGACTTTTTTTTCATGAACAAGTCTTCACTACCTAATTGTAGATATAGCTACGGTGTTTTGTGGTGGTAGAACCAGTGGCGGTTGGTGCCGTTTAAGATGAGGGAATATTTTTGTTTTGTTTTTATGAACATGGCCTTATTTCTATTACAGCATATTGGATGACTGTCATTCATATCCATTCACCCAGCTCAATGTAACATCAGTAGATTTAGGCTACTACATGATACTCAAATTTTCCCTCTAACCATCATGAGGTTGCCACACCCTAGTCAATGAATGAAAGTTTATGACGTAGGTGCATAGGTTGAGAAAAATTGGAGTAATCAAGGTGACAGACATTGACACGTTCAATACCGCCTTGCACAATCTTGCTTGCATCTAGATGATCTAGGATGTAATCATTAGAGTTTCTATTGGACAAATTCAGGTATGTTTATCCCCGTTTCGTTCCGTTTACTTCCATTTGAGAACGTTTTTCAACAGAATCAGTGGAATGAATACACCCCTGATCACACGCAAACACAGTTAACTTTCATAACAGCCACATACAAACAGCATGGTCCTTTTGATCGTTGGATAATTCCTTCTCACATCTACGTGCTCTCCTCTTCATCTTTTCCCTTCGCTTGTTGACTTCAGTGCACAAATCAAATCAAATCAAATCAAATCAAATTGTATTAGTCACATACACATGGTTAGCAGATGTTAATGCGAGTGTAGCGAAATGCTTGTGCTTCTAGTTCCGACAATGCAGTAATAACCAACAAGTAATCTAACCTAACAATTCCACAACTACTACCTTACACACACACACAAGTGTAAAGGGATAAAGAATATGTACATAAAGATATATGAATGAGTGGTGGTACAGAACGGCATGGCAGATGCAGTAGATGGTATAGAGTACGGTATATACATATGAGATGAGTACTGTAGGGTATGTAAACATAAAGTGGCATAGTTTAAAGTGGCTAGTGGTACATGTATTACATAAAGATGGCAAGATGCAGTAGATGATATAGAGTACAGTATATACATATGAGATGGGTAATGTAGGGTATGTAAACATTATATTAAGTGGCATTGTTTTTAGTGGCTAGTGGTACACAACACATCAGCTGTCTGTGACCAGGCAAAAAAATCTTTCCTTCATATCATGTTCACTATCCGCTACACACAGCCTACATCGTCGTCACCATATTAGCTAACGTCAACATAGTTACTAGAACTAACGCGTTAGTAAACCCGCTACAATCATGCAGTACAGTGTACAGTTAGCAAGCAGTTTAGCAGTTACACTGGCGGGCCCTGGTGGCAATAAATGAATAAAACCAAAAGCTTATCTTGACTTGGAAGAGTTCCAGTGTTGGATAGGTAACATAGCATCCCTCTCTGTTTAAGCTGGGTGTTTGAGTAGGCTAAACTAGCTAGCTGCATTCACTAGCTAAGTGAAAGTTTTAAAAAATACAACTAAATATCTCTCTCTCTCTTGCATCCACTTAATAATGGAAGAAATGTATTTGTTCAAAACGGTTCAATTATTGTCTTTCTCTTTGAGTCAACTACTCACCACGTTATGCACTGCAGTGCTAGCTAGCTGTAGCTTAATGCTTTAAGTACTAGATTAATTCTTGATTGGGTGGGCAAAATGTCAGTTAATGCTGCAAGAGAACTGATAGGTTGGAGGACGTCCTCTTGAAGTAGTCATAATTACTGTGTAAGTCTATAGAAAGGGGTGAGAACCATGAGCCTCCTAGGTTTTGTATTGAAGTCAATGTTCCCAGAGGAGAACAGAAGCTAGCTGTCCTCCAGCTACACCATGCTGCTACCCTGCAGTGCTGTTGAGGCTACTGTAGACCTTCATTGCAAAACAATGTGTTTTAACCCTTGTGTAGTCTTAACATTCTGTATACTCCCCTTGTCCTAAGGGTAAAAAATTACCCGCTTTCACTAAACCCATAAAATAAAGCAGATTAATTTAATTTTAAACCCCAAATCTATTTTGCATAAAGAAACAACCTGTCATTCATCACAAACTTTGTGAATATCTGGGTTTTCCCTCTTCACAATGCAGAAAGACTGCATTTAAACAGTGGATCATAATTGTTTTCTTTACTAAAGTAGAGGTTTGTTATTTTTGTTATTATTGCTAAAGGTACTGCATCAAATCAAATCAAATTTGATTGGTCACATACACATGGTTAGCAGATGTTCATGCGAGTGTCGCGAAATGCTTGTGCTTCTAGTTCCGACCATGCAGTAATATCTAACATGTAATCTAACAATTTCACAACAACTACCTTTTACACACAAGTGTAAAGGAATGAATAAGAATATGTACATATAAATATATGGATGAGCGATGACCGAACGGCATAGGCAAGATGCAGTAGATGGTATAGAGTACAGTATATACATATGAGATGAGTAATGTAGGGTATGTAAACATTATATAAAGTGGCATTGTTTAATTAAAGTGACTAGTGATACATTTATTACATCCAATTTTTTATTATTAAAGTGGCTAGAGATTTGAGTCAGTATGTTGGCAGCAGCCACTCAATGTTAGTGATGGCTGTTTAACAGTCTGATGGCCTTGAGATAGAAGCTGTTTTTCAGTCTCTCGGTCCCAACTTTGATGCACCTGTACTGACCTCGCCTTCTGGATGATAGCGGGGTGAACAGGCAGTGGCTCGGGTGGTTGTTGTCCTTGATGATCTTTTCGGCCTTCCTGTGACATCGGGTGGTGTAGGTGTCCTGGAGGGCAGGGAGTTTTCCCCCAGTGATGCATTGTGTAGACCTCACTACCCTCTGGAGAGCCTTACAGTTGTGGGTGGAGCAGTTGCCGTACCAGGCGGTGATACAGCCCGACAGGATGCTCTCGATTGTGCATCTGTAAAATTTTGTCAGGGTTTTTTGTGACAAAAAAAAGGTGCATAGGTGTAAACAATTTTTTAGAAAGAGATAGCACTTGTATAGCCAAAGAAAGTAGCAGAAATCTGCAGAAAGTAGTTTTGAATGGTTTTTATTCAAGGGAAACAATCACAGTCTTGAACTTTTTTGGCAACATAGTGATATATTCTTATATACTGTACAATGAGGAATTCAACTACAAAATACTAGTCTTCTCCCATTTGTTTAACCCCCACCCACAAGGTGTATAAACAACAACAATAAATAATTATAAAATAAGATAATAGATACAAAACAAAAACGTGAAGAACATAAATCAATCAACTCTAATTAGCACATGTAGGACAGTATGCAAGTGTGTGTGCATGGACATTGCAGGTGTATTTCTCACATGTGCAGCACATAGTATTTGTTTTACAGTCCTTCTTTGGGGGGCAGAATTGGCATCTCCTCTTTTTGCCTGCCCCAGCTGCAGCCTCAGGTGGATCCGGACAAGATTCAGCCCCCTGAACTGCTTTCACAAGTGCTGTAGAGGCTGCTGTGCAGGGGAGGTGCTCCCTTCTTTGAATGTGTGGGGTTACAAGTGCCTTTCCCAGCTGCTCCAGGAACACCCTCCTCTTATTCTGCTTATCAGGCATCCAGGTAGGGTTGATCTTGTTCCATATCACGAAGGCATTGTATGAGGACACATCAATGATGTTATGGAAGATGACCAGGGGCCAGTCATCCTCCTGCAGCTGTAAGTTCGAATCACCTTGTCCAGGTTGTCCACACCTCCTTTGTTGTGGTTGTAGTCCAAGATGATGGCTGGCTTCCTGTCCTCATGATCACTGATCTCAGCCGTTTTGTGCAGTGTGCTCAGGAGGACCACATTCTTGTTCCTTTTTCTGAGGTTAGAAACTAGAGTGGAAGGCAAAGTTTGATGAGAAGGCCTCTCTCCCCCTTGTTGCGAGGAGTGCAGGGGGGAGCTCAGGCTTGTTCTTTCTAACTGTGCCAACCATGGTGATCTTCCTCTTCAGGAGCTGCTGGCTGAGTTCATAAGAGGTGAAGAAATTGTCACACATGACATTGTGCACCCTCAGTCCATCTGTCACATCAAGCACAACCCACATCCCCTGGTTCTTCTCCGGGCCTCCGCTGGTCGGCTTTGCTGTGTAGACTTGCATCTTCCAAGCTTAGCTGGATTGTGCGTCACAGGCCACCCATATCTTGATGCCATACTTTGCTGGCTTGCTGGGCATATACTGCCGGAAAGGACAGCAACCTTTTGACAAAAGAGATTACTATCAGTAATTAGTATCAGTGTCACAGAAAACAATCACATAAATCAATGATATTACAGCGATACATAATAAAATGAACAGTGAAAATCACTTACATTACAGGTATGAAAATAAAAATGTACCTCTGAATGGAACCAGCTGCTCATCCACTGTTACTTCAGGCCCAGGGTTGTAGAGGTATGGCAGACGCTCCACCCACTTCTCCCAGACCTCTCTTAGAGAGTTTGTCTCTCACACGTCCTGCAGGTCTTGACTCACGGTTATCAAATCATAGCCTCCTTATGACATGTTGTGCTGCCTTCCTGCCCTGGTTGTCATATAGTGACGAGGACCATGTTATTTTGCTGTTCTTTAACAAAAATGTCTCTCTTTCAGCTTGGGGAATTTCTTCTTCATCTGAAGATGATGCATCTTGCTCTGGGTTGTATTCTTCCCCATCTTCTTCTTCAGATACCTCCTCCTCTTCTAAATCATTGTTCTCTTGTTCCACCTGGACATCTGAAAAAATCAGATCCTAGACCTTTTGGGCTATGAACCATGCACTCATGGCTTCAGCAAAGAAAGAACTGGGGGGACTGTCATCTGCAGCACCTTTATAGCCTCTGACTGCATTCCCCATTAGTAAACAATGCTTTCAAGAAATTTTTATTTTGTCTGAAATGTTGTTCATTTTGTCTGAAATTGTTTTCATTTTGTCTGTGAACTTGAGTCATGTGTGGGGTCGTGGAGGAGAGATGCTGCACATGCACAATACCATTTTAGTTTTGTCTGAGTTCAATCAGTAGCACACAATTTCAATTTCTCATTTTGTGTGTGTGTGTGTGTGTGTGTGTCTTTGTGGTTTTTGTGGTGTGTAAATTATTTTCTAACTGCTGGGTCAAAAATGACCCTAAGACAATCTTTGCACCCTGGTGGTGTACAGCTTTCATGGAAATATGAAGAAAGGCGATGTTTCACTTTGTTGGGGTCTAGGAAAAGTAATCAAATTTCAAGTTGAAAAAATATAATTTAGGGTTTTTTGTTATATTTTAAGGTGTGTGTGTGTGTGTGTTTGTGTGTGTGTGATGTATACATGGTGTGTGGAATGTAGTTTGAATGTTTACAATAGCTAGAGAAATGGTCAGAGATGGGCAGATGAGAGTGTGAGAGAGAGAGAGAGACAGACTGAATGAGTGACCTGTATATATCTCTGTCTACCTGCGTGTGTCCCACTCCCAGGGCAGTAGATGGTTTGTGTGTGTGTGTGTGTGTGCACAGAAGGGAATTAATGGAGCAGCACGCTGGCTCTGATTGTTGTTCCGAATCTGGTTGTTTGCTCAACCCATGGATGCAGTGTGTGTGTGTGTGTGTGTGTGTGTGTGTGTGTGTGTGTGTGTGTGTGTGTGTGTGTGTGTGTGTGTGTGTGTGTGTGTGTGTGTGTGTGTGTGTGTGTGTGTGTGTGTGTGTGTGTGTGTGTGTGTGTGTATTTGCTCACTGCCTGCATCTCTGTCTGAGGAGATTCTGCCCCTCTCCTCCCACCATCTCTCTGGTTGCCCAGGACTACTACCACATCCCTGTCCCCTGATTGGCTGGCGCCATGGCAACGCTGCCTGAGGAAGACCTCGGTAGGCCAAGAGACATTGTACCATGGGTGTTCTGTTCTGCCGTGTGTTATAGACAGTAATTACCAGGTTTCACCCAGCTAATGATAATATGGTAATTTAGCTTTAGCAGATGCTATTATTCAAATCACCATACTATAAGTAGCCTATAGTAAGTACTGTACATAGTAGGTACTATACAGTTAGTAAGTTAAGTTAGTAAGACCATGGTTCCTCAGTATATGACCCACGTCTCTGGTGTTGCAAAGACTACGTACATCTAACCAACTTGGACTTACTGTCTAGGGTTGTTGCTTCTAACTGAAACGGAGTTGTACTTATAGCTAGTGATCTGTGAAAGTGCCTGTTTGTGCTTAGTTTATTCAAGTTTTTTTTTGCCAACTGTAGGTCGGATTCTGGATTGGTGTCATGACAACAAGATATCTAACAGCCACAGGGAAAGAAGCCCAGAACACAGGCGAACACACACACCTACAGACACACACACACACACACACACACAAAAACTGGACAGTACATCACCTGGGGCTGAGTCTGTTAGATGCGTTGGTTAGTTGGTTAGATGCGTATTTATATACTAGATTCTTAACAGAGTTCACTGTAATACATCTACTGCTGTACATATCATTCTTATTATATCTGTTTGGTTTATGTAAGCATACATTGAATTTGGATTACTGATACAGTGTTATTTGGGTTGTTAATTGGATATCATTCTGACATTCTTGATTTCTTGTTTCTAGTTTTTGATGATTAATTATTTGTGTACTTGTTTGACATTTTCCTCTACTGTTAGGAGCTAGTAACACAATCATTTCACTGCACCCGCTATAAAATCTGCTAAACTGTGTACACGACCAATACACTTTGATTTGAGTCCACCACTGACATGGAGAAAGAGAGAGAGGGACAGAGGGCGAGAAGTAACAGCTCGCTCTTCATCCACCAGATCTACCTTACTCGTTGTAGAATTGTGCTAACACTACCATTGACTCTGGATGTGAGCATCTGATTCCCGTTAACAGCTGTCGGTCATTATTACATTGGATATCTAAACAATAGTTTTTGAGAGTTTGTTATGTCTGGAATAGTAAAATATCAACATGAGTAAATAACACTGATTGGTATTTAGCTCTAGCTACATGTACATATTACTTCAATTACCTCGACTAACCTGTGCCCCCTGCACATTGACTCTGTACCGGTACCCTGTGTAAATAGCCTCGCTACTGTTATTTTACTGTTGCTCTTTAATTATTTGTTATTTTTCTATGTATTTATTTATTTTTACTTACTTATTTTATTACTTAACACTTATTTTTCTTAAAACTGCATTGTTGGTTAAGGGCTTGTAAGTAAGCATTTCACTGTAAGGTCTACTACACCTGTTGTATTCTGTGCATGTGACAAATAACATTTGATTTGATTTATATAATTACAGTGAGATGAACTTGATGATTATAATATAATGAGAAGTATACTGTAGTCTTTCTTATCCTGAAAGTCTGAGAGTGGATGGGAAAGGAAAGGGAAAGGGGGATACCTAGTCATTTGTACAACTGAATGCATTCAACTGAAAGGTGTGTTCCACATTTAACCCAACCCCTCTGAATCAGAGAGATGTGGGGGGCTGCCTTATTGTCCCTGTTCTGTAAGCACTAATGGGCCATGCATGAAGGGAACCTGATACTGCCATTGGAAAACTAAGTGTCTGTCACTCAGATGTCCATGACTGTGTGTGTGTTTATGTGTGTGTTTCCAATCCAAAAATCCCTGCCTTAAGCAGACAAACCTAGACACAACTGTCACAAAACACAAAATTCCTGGCAGTTTGTGATGGGTGAACTGAGCTCAGTGAGCTGAATCTTTACAATGTGTGTGTGTGTGAGTCGTAATACATGCTGACCGTTGGTAATTGAAAGCACAGAGAGAGAGGGAGTGTCTGGGCCTCGGTGACACTGACCGGTCTTTATTCACATCTATTTCCTAGTCATCCTGTGTGTGCGTGCTGGTGCTAAGAGAGGTCTGTATTGTAGAGACAAAACCGTCTTTTAGAGATAGTAACAACCTAAACACATTAGGTTGTTAGTGCGTCTCTCCTCCCCTTCGCCGCCCCTTCTCTCTCCTTCCTTCTCCTCTTGCGAGCCTTCCTCTGTGCAGTCGCTTGCTGTTTTTTTTGTTTTTTTTCCTCTCCCGCCCTTCTCCAGCATCCTCTGCTGGAGGGAGGTAATTCTAAGCCTGTGTTCTGTTCTGCCTCCCCCTCACACACAACGATACAGTGTCGTTAGAGACAGGAAAATTAGCCAGCAACCGCTGACGAGGTGTAATCCCCACCGCCCTCCAAGGCCTCAGTTTAAGGTTTCACTGATAGGTCTATTTTTTTAATCTAGAGCAGTGGCGTGTCCAGGGGGTGGCACAGGGTGGCCACCAGTGGAGGCTGCTGAGGGGATATAATAATAATGTCTGGAACAGAGCGAATGGAATGTCATCAAACACAAAGAAACCATGTGTTTGATTTATTTGATACCATTCAACTTATTTCGCCCTAGCCAATTCCACGAGCCAGTCCTCCCCAATTAAGGTGCCACCAATCGCCACCCCCCCCCCTGAAATCTGATTGGAAACCCCAGTGGCCCCCCCATAAATTCAGAATCTCTGAATATATTGATGATTTTGACCAAGACCCACACCGATAGCAAGACTCATCAATCTCACCGGAGAAAGTATCCGAGAGAGCGAACAGCGACCCTCTGTCATAGTATGTGTAGCCCATGTATCTGATGCTGTCTTGCCAAAAAGAATATGACATGTCATGTGAATTTTATCATGTGAAATGTTCCAAAAACACGTTTTCAAATCGTGTAATTTTCCACAATGTGAAATCATGTGGTTCAACATGTGATAACATGAAACTACACTGTTAGCAATTGCTGTTAATTTTGTGTAATATTTTTGGCATTTTACGGTACATTTCTACAGTAATAGGATACTGTATTAGTGTTTTGCAATATATTTACTGTCAATTGCAATGCACTTGGGTAGGTTACATTTTGGTCCGTCCTGCAAATTAACTTGGCATGCCTTACTTGTAATTGCATTTAATTTAAGTATAGTTTAGATGCACTTATTATTTTATAGTAAGTTAACAGCTACTGAGTTGCAGTGAAAATATTGGAATACATTTGAATGTATTTCTACAGCTGAACTGTATTTTGAAAGTAAATATACAACAACAAACTGCATTCAGGAAATAGACAGGAAATCCAATTTTACATCCAATTATTTTCAATGCTGAAAAATTTGATCTACTTTCTGAATTGACTGGACTTTAACTCAACATTGGTTAGCACACTTGAGATACAACCACACCTGGGATTTGAACTCACAACCTCTTGGACGCTAGTAACCTGAATATCCTGCTTTGCCACTAGGTCTATCACCATGACAGAGACCGACCACGGATTTATTGGGAAGAATACATTTCTGCACTTTCCCAGAATCAAGTCAATAATTGTGCGATTATCACCAACGAAAAGTAGCAGTGCTCAGGGACACTTGACATTAAGGCCTAGATTCAATCAGAGCAAGTGTAAACACGCGATAGCCAACACCTGCATAGCTGGTGTTTTGGCAGTGTCGGAGGCGTAACTGCGTTACGGTACAGTGTTCTTCCCTGGTGTATAAAAAGGTCAAAGGTACACATAAGGTATCTTCATACACATATGTGACAGACCGCCTTGATTCGGTATTATGTAGCAAAATAAGAACATTATAATTTTTTTTTACATTGGATGAAAGTAGAGACAAAATGGTATATCATACACTGCATTTGAGGAACAATGGGAAAGTCATTTTGCTATGAAAGTTGTAACCCAACTTTTTCAGAAAAATGGCCCTTGAATATTTCGGTACACCTACTGAAGAGCTCTTTTGTCTACACCCATTCAGCATTGTTCACACCCTCTTAAGCCTTAGCCCCACCCATCTCTTTAAGGAGTCAAATCAAATCAAATTTTATTGGTCACATACACATGGTTAGCAGATGTTGTTGTGAGTGTAGCGAAATGCTTATGCTTCTGGATCCGACAGTGCAGCCGTATCTAACAGGTAATATCTAACAATTCCACAACAAAACCTAATACACACAATCTAGTAAAGGAATGGGATAAGAATATATAAATATAAAATATATGGATGAGCAGTGACAGAGCGGCTAAGATGCAATAGATAGTATAGAATAGATAGTGTAGGATACAGTATACAGTATATATATATATATGAGATAAGTAATGTGAGATATGTAAACATTATTAAAGTGGCATTATTAAAGTGACATTATTAAAGTGACTAGTGTTCCATTTATTAAAGTGGCCAATGATATCAAGTCTGTAGGTAGGCAGCTGCCTCTCTGTTAGTGATGGCTATTTAACAATCTGGTGGCCTTGAGATAGAAGCTGTTTTTCAATCTCTCTGTCCCAGCTTTGATGCACCTGTACTGACCTCGCCTTCTGCATGGAAGCGGGGTAAACAGGGAGTGGCTCGGGTGGTTATTGTCCTTGATGATCTTTTTTGCCTTCCTGTGACATCGGGTGTTGTAAGTGTCCTGGAGGGCAGGTAGTTTGCCCCCGGTGATGCGTTATGCAGACCGTACCACCCTCTGGAGAGCCCTGCGGTAGTGGGCCCGACAGGATGCCCTCGATTGTGCACCTGTAAAAGTTAGTGAGGGTTTTCGGTGACAAGACACATTTTTTCAGCCTCCTGAGGTTGTGTGTGAGGTCATGTGCTGAAGGTCAGCCTACAATAAGGAAACATTTCAGGTAAACAGAAAGTGACCAGATAAAAAATATTTTTCCATGGCTAAACCAACTAATCTTGTAATTTAACAATTGTATTTGTATTTACAGATGGCATACACGTTTGTTATTAAGGCACATCAAATTTAAAAGGCATTTCTGCCAAAAAAAAGCATTTTGATAAAAAATTGAAATAAACATTTGTCAGATGTTGTCACATTAACTTCACATTAAATCACGTGATAACATGAGAAATTCATGTGTTTTTTCCCCTAAGGGGTGTGTGTTTTTGTAAAAGAGTATAAAGCCCAGTTCAGATACAAGAGACGAGACTCACAATGGTCTTAAGGACTTTTAGAACAAAGTTTGCTTGATCTGAACAGTCCTGGAGTTTCCAAAATTCAACATTTCAAATCTTAGTTGAAGACTTGCGATGAGACAGGTCCCTTTATGTAACGTAGGCGCAGGGAGTCAGGAAAGTTCAGTTATTGAGTTTAGTAATAATTTACATGGAACTATAAACAATAATACCTGAAGACTACTAACAGAAGAGTACTATATAAAGCAGGCCTGGGCAATTCCAGTCCTCGGGGGCCTGATTGGTGTCACACTTTCCCCCCATCCTTAGCAAACACACCCGATTTAAACTAATTTTTAACTGAAGATCAATACTAGTTGATTATTGGAGTCAGGTGTGTTAGCTGGGGCTGAGGCAAAAGTGTGACACCAATCAGGCCCCCAGGCCTGGAGTTGCCCAGGCCTGATATAAAGGGTGAGTAATCAAGGGAGTAATTAAGAACATTGTTCCAGACCTCTTCTGCGCGCCTGAACCACTCACCGCAGGAGCTTCGGTCTGGCTCGGGATCCACGGAGCCAGTGCTGGCTGATAACCCAGAACACACTGGAAGGGAGTCAGCCCGGCGGAGGAGTGACGCAATGAATTCTGAGTGTATTCCGCCCAGGGAAGGAATCGGGCCCACTCCCCCTGCTGGTCCTGACGGTGTCTTCTCAGGATCCTCCGTTGAGCGCCGGAGAGGGGGAGCGGGAGAAGACGCGACACTTTAGCCAATCAGAGAACAGTTCACTGACGTTCTGTGTTCAGACAAGCAGCTTGCTAACTAGCCAAGCAGACGCTAGATAGCTGTTGTGCAGCAGTAATACTGTAGCTAGCCTAGCTTGCTGATATTTCTCTGACAAGTCAGAAAGTGTATAGTGTTTCTGGTTTATTCATGAAACTCGTTTGCTACAATACGTTACTACAAGGGACAACTTTGTTTCAAAGTTTCATCACGTCATTGAAAGAAACACCGTTACCGTGGAAACGGTCGCAACTGTGCGTCTCATCAACTTGATCTGAATGCCCGGTCTCCAGTCAGCTGTTCTACAACACACAATTATACAACTTTCTAGTTTTGTCTTGTCTCGTCTTCTGTTGTAGGGTTGAACCAGGGTTTGCAGAGTTGGACGTGAAGATGTGCCGAACCAGCTATGTTGTGTGAATTTGCTACATTATTCTTAGAGTAGGCCACTATAATTGGCAGGTAGCCTAGCGGTTAAGAGCATTGGGCCAGTAACTGAAAGGTTGCTGGTTTGAATCCCTGAGCCGACAAGGTGGAAAAATCTGCTGTTCTCCCCTTGAGCAAGGCAGTTAACCCCCAACAACAACTGGGTGCTGTTGATGTCGTTTAAGGCAGCCCCCTCCACCTCTCTGATCCGGAGGGGTTGGGTTAAATGCTGAAGACACATTTTGGTTGAATGCATTCAGTTGTGCAACTTACCAGGTATCCCCTTTCCCTACATCTGGTTTTGACAGGCCTAAAGCAGAAACATGTGTCCCCATGAAGACATAGCTCAGGCCTTCAGTAAAACTGTCTCGTTATACAGACTCTGGTCGGCTCAAAAACAACCTTTTGGCTTTTTATGAATGGAGGAATTGAAGTGTAGCCTACTGTGTATTTGGATCCGAGCTACAATGCTCAGTGACTGATTTTCTGAACCTGAAAAAAATCATTCATCATTCTATGTCACTACCTGTCCATTGAACTGGACTATTGTACTAGAATCCCAAACAGCTCCCTTCTTAGACCTAGCACTACCATATGGAACTGTCCTTTTTAGCATGGCCATAAATTGACCTCAGACCAATTTAGAATCAGAATGTGTTCCCTTGTAGCCTTTTGGATGGTGTGTGTATGTGTGTGTGCACGCATGTTATCTCTGTCCAGCCCCCTGGATTCTGTTAGGTTAGAAGCAGCAGAGTTATATGTCCGGTGCTTATCAGATATATGTCCGGTGCTTATCAGATTTATGTCCGGTGGTTATCAGATATATGTCTGGTGCTTATCAGATATATGTCCGGTGCTTATCAGATATATGTCCGGTGCTTATCAGATATATGTCCGGTGGTTATCAGATATATGTCCGGTGGTTATCAGATATATGTCCGGTGGTTATCAGATATATGTCCGGTGCTTATCAGATATATGTCCGGTGCTTATCAGATATACCTCGATGGCTGTTAAGCTCAGTTTTACAGTAGAGTCCTTTTACAGTAGAGACACAGGGCTAATACTGATGTGTGTGGTACTGAATAGGGCAGAGGGCTCAGGGATATGGTTATCCTCTAAAAAGAGGCATGACGTTAGGAGCTATAGGAGCTGGTTTGTGGCCCTGTAGCAGGCTTGTGGCTAGGGGGATATGGCTGGTGTTAGGAGCTGGTTTATGTCCTAACTGTAGCAGTGTAGCAAGCAGACTAGAGGCTGGATATGATATCCTCAGGGACAGGATGCAGGCCTGTTCTTTTCATTTACCCTTTCAGGGAACTCCTGCCTGCTCCGCTCTTATCCCCACAGCACAGCTGCTGGACTCATTGGAGCTCAGCCTTTGTCCATTGTGTGTTTCAATATTCAGGCCAGGGAGAGGTGTGTGTGCGTGTACATTACTTGGTGGTAAGGTTAGTTCAGTTCTGTCTGGCAGCCCTGCCCTCCCCAGTAACAGGGGAACGTGTGTGTGTGTGTGTAGCAGAGGAACAGGCTAATAATAGATTGCTTCTGGCCCAGTTGGCCACAGGAAGGAGATGGAGACAAGGAGAGGAACTATGGGGGCCAAAGAGGGACAAACTAGAAAATAGAACAGCAAACTGGAGCAAAGCTACTTTTTCTCTCGCCTGGCATAAAAGTTATACTTCTGACTTTATTATGAGGGACTTTTGCAGCCGTCTTGCATCCCCATCTCCACTCTGGCCTCTTTTCATAGTAGAAGAATACGTACAAGCTGGTCTGCAAAGCTTGTTTCAGCCTTGTCCAATATTTATAGTAAAGTAAGTATAGTATGTTACACAACGTATAATGTGTAAACAGTGGTGTTTGTAACTTTGCACTCTAAACGCGTAGTCATCGTACTGTGGTTCTGGTAGTTTTACCCTCATGCTCCTATCCTCTTTCTTGGTCATGTGGCTCTCATGATGTCTCTCGGTCTCTGATTGGATTAGCCATGCAGCCTGCTGATTGGACAGTGAGCTCATCTGTGTAGACCTGCTCTGACCTTTAGATGAGTGATTTGAGCGCATTATGAGAGGAGAAACGCTACTTGTACATGTAGTGTCAGGACCATTGTCTGTGTGTGTGTAGCACATTTACCAGAAGTGACAAGACCCCTTTTTCGGTTACCGACCGACCGACCTACCTACCTACCTACCTACCTACCTACCTACCTACCTACCTACCTACCTACCTACCTACCTACCTACCTACCTACCTCAGTCCCATTGTAAAGGAAGTTTCCAGTTCAGACATTACTTGCCCACCTACCTACCTCCCCTAGTGGTTCTATAACAAGGCTATGACTTCATACGCCATGCCTGTCCCTCGGTATTTCAATCCTTACGCGCTGGTTCTTTGATAGTCGTCACAGGCGAGCAACGTTTGCCTTATACGGTAGTCCGTAATGCGGTATTTCACCTTAATCCAGTTGAGGTATTTAGGCTTTTAACTCTGCTACATAAAGGGAGAGAATTAATATTTGAAGCATGTAAACAGTCAAGCCGAGTGGCCAGTGTTTGGCTTGGGGCCTCTCTGCATGGGCTAGAAGTAGAAGTTGCCCTTAACCACAGATCTAGGATCAGAACCTTGCTCAACTCTGGTCACATTGCCAATGTTCGCAGAGTTTCTTTATGTATTCCCCTTTACTGGAAATCAGTCATTTTTAAGTCATTTGCTCAAAATACTATCCTTTACAAAACGTGCAGTTAGTGATAGCGAGGGTATGTGTTGTTAGCCGTTGTCTGTGTGTCGTTAGCAAGACAGTAAGTTAGCTACAGCCAGGCTTGTGTTAGTTAGCGAGACAGTGAGTTAGCTACAGCCAGTCTGTGTTAGTTAGCGAGACAGTGAGTTAGCTACAGCCAGGCTGTGTTAGTTTGCAAGACAGTGAGTTAGCCGTAGCCAGGCTGTATGACGTTAGTGAGCCATTGAGTTAGCCGTAGCCAGGCTGTATGACGTTAGTGAGCCATTGAGTTAGCCGTAGCCAGGCTGTATGACGTTAGTGAGCCATTAAGTTAGCCGTAGCCAGGCTGTATGACGTTAGTGAGCCATTGAGTTAGCCGTAGCCAAGGCTGTATGACGTTAGTGAGCCATTGAGTTAGCCGTAGCCAAGGCTGTATGCCGTTAGTGAGCCATTGAGTTAGCCGTAGCCAGGCTGTATGACGTTAGTGAGCCATTGAGTTAGCCGTAGCCAAGGCTGTATGACGTTAGTGAGCCATTGAGTTAGCCGTAGCCAAGGCTGTATGACGTTAGTGAGCCATTGAGTTAGCCGTAGCCAGGCTGTATGACGTTAGTGAGCCATTGAGTTAGCCGTAGCCAGGCTGTATGACGTTAGTGAGCCATTGAGTTAGCCGTAGCCAAGGCTGTATGACGTTAGTGAGCCATTGAGTTAGCCGTAGCCAGGCTGTATGACGTTAGTGAGCCATTGAGTTAACCGTAGCCAAGGCTGTATGACGTTAGTGAGCCATTGAGTTAGCCGTAGCCAAGGCTGTATGACGTTAGTGAGCCATTGAGTTAGCCGTAGCCAAGGCTGTATGACGTTAGTGAGCCATTGAGTTAGCCGTAGCCAGGCTGTATGACGTTAGTGAGCCATTGAGTTAGCCGTAGCCAGGCTGTATGACGTTAGTGAGCCATTGAGTTAGCCGTAGCCAAGGCTGTATGACGTTAGTGAGCCATTGAGTTAGCCGTAGCCAGGCTGTATGACGTTAGTGAGCCATTGAGTTAGCCGTAGCCAAGGCTGTATAACGTTAGTGAGCCATTGAGTTAGCCGTAGCCAAGGCTGTATGTCCTGAGCGAGACAGTGTGTCGGATGGAGTGCTGTGTTTAGGTTGACACAGCTGGTGGACAGGCAGGATGTCAGCTCCAAACCTCCATCTCTGTTTGTAATTCTCCCTTCAGAGAGAACATTTCCTCAGCTAAAAATAGGCCTCCCTGTGTGTGTGCCCCCTCCCCTGTGTGCCCCCAGAGTGCTGTTCTTCACCCAGCGTTTCCATGTGTGTTGTGTGTGTGTGTTGTGTGTGTGTGTGTGTGTGTGTGTGTGTGTGTGTGTGTGTGTGTGTGTGTGTGTGTTTATAGAGCCCGTTTTTCCCCTAATTCCGTCTCCTCTTGTTTTGTTTTTCCAGGTTTCAGTTTTTTTTCCAGGTTTTTCAGGTTTTCACTTTCAATATCACACTTTTTAAATGTCCTACTAAGTTCAATATGTTTTTTAAAATTGTTGAATGCCGTTTTAATGTCTGGATTCCGTGATTCTGTCCGTGTTTTCAGCAACTCTGATTTTATAGGGCCCTATGTTTACTGTCGGAACTAAAAATCTGGGGCTCAGGGTCTCAGAGACAGGACAAATCAAATCAAATCAAAGTTTATTTGTCACGTGCACCGAATACAACAGGTGTAGTAGACCTTACAGTGAAATGCTTACTTACAGGCTCTAACCAATAGTGCGAAAAAAAGGTATGTGTGTGTGTGTGTGTGTGTGTGTGTAGGTAAGTAAAGAAATAAAACAACAGTAAAAAGACATTTGAAAAAAGAGTAGCAAGGCTATATACAGACACCGGTTAGTCAGGCTTAATGAGGTAGTATGTACATGTAGGTATGGTTAAAGTGACTATGCATATATGATGAACAGAGAGTAGCAGTAGCGTAAAAAGAGGGGTTGGCAGGTGGTGGGACACAATGCAGATAGCCCGGTTAGCCAATGTGCGGGAGCACTGGTTGGTCGGGTCAATTGAGGTAGTATGTACATGAATGTATAGTTAAAGTGACTATGCATATAAGATAAACAGAGAGTAGCAGCAGCGTAAAAGAGGGGTTGGGGGGGGCACACAATGCAAATAGTCCGGGTAACCATTTGGTTACCTGTTCAGGAGTCTTATGGCGTGGGGGTAAAAACTGTTGAGAAGC